>NC_134456.1:45050354-45357078 GCF_047948215.1 Lycorma delicatula | reverse complement strand
GCCACACTGACCCCTCCGTAAGTTGCCCTGAAAAGCGGTTCGCGAAATCCAACCTACGGCAGAGCGAGCCCAACACATAATGCCGACGAGCATACAAGTAAACAACACCAATACCGATAAAATAAAAATCTAATAACGAAAAACTACAAAAACACCGCACACTGACAAAAACAAACATAAACACAGACAAAACAACATTAATCGACATAAACGTTGACCATCGGTGGAATAATCAACTACCATTACTGTATGGGTTTAAGCTGCCTGATACAACAATCCTAAAAATGATTTAGCCGTTGCAAAAGCTGATAAACTCACATTCCAAGCTTAATAAGAAAAGAGAAAAATGAACTATTTTCTCTTTTAGCACTTCATATAAACATATATGAAAATTCTTCACCCTATACCCCCACAAGAAGTATCTCTAGTGAAAACATTCTGAAAGAAAGATTTCAGATTGATGACACCTTTTCTTTTCTTTTTCCTGTTTAGCCTCCGGTAACTACCGTTTAGATAATTCTTCAGAGGATGAATGAGGATGATGTGTATGAGTGTAGATGAAGTGTAGTCTTGTACATTCTCAGTTCGACCATTCCTGAGATGTGTGATTAATTGAAACCCAACCACCGGTATCCACAAAGAATACCGGTATCTTTGTACCCCAAAGAACACCGGTATCCACGATCTAGTACTCAAATCCATGTAAAAATAACTGGCTTTACTAGGACTTGAACGCTGTAACTCTCGACTTCCAAATCAGCTGATTTGGGAAGACGTGTTAACCACTAGACCAACAGGGTGGGTTAGATTGATGACACCTGTTTCTCCCAAGTTTTACTTGAGTCAGTAAAAAAGAAATACCGACACAGATCGGGTAAAACAACAAATTAATGTAAACCGTTTATTAGAAATAATATATTATATATAGAAATAAGTGAAGAGGGGATATTAACAAAAATAAAATAATTTTTTGCGTGTATTTTCGATTTATAAAAAACTAATTTTTAACTTATCGATCCAACTATCGCCAAAAAAAATTACTTATTACGTTTAACTAAATTGCAAAACAATTAAGAAGTTCAAAAAACAATATTATACGAAAATAATCATACTACAGTTTTCTTGATGAGGAAAAGTAGAATAAATGAAAATTTAACCGTTTGAAATCTAATACCAAGACTTCATTACAAGTAATTCGATTGAAATGATAGAATACATTTCTAAAAATTTTATATTTATTAACTGAAACCAGTCGATCAGTTTTTATAACGATACAATTTAATTTAATTAATTTTAAGTGAATTAGGATGAGTAATGAAAAAAGATAACAAAGTGTTTGCCTAAACAATAGTAACTTGTACTTATTCCAATAATATTAAACATTTCATATTTTATCAATATAATTTTTATTATTTCTTATAAAAATTAAAATATTTATTAGCTTTTTTTTTTTTTTTTTTTTTATAAGAGAGGTTTAATTTTACCATACAGTAGTAGATTTTACTATTTTGACTTGGATCTTATCGTTAATATATTTATCATTCTTTTATAAAAAGTTTTCAAAAAAAAACGATTACTCTCGATTCTTATACATGCATTTTTAATAAATTCTTTTAGTGGTTAATAATGTTACTATTTTTTTAAATTATGAAAATATTAAACTTAGATGAAAATAACTGAAAGCATAGGGCTTCTTTTCTGCTGCATCTTATCTTTTAAAATATTATCGTACCATTTACACTAAAAAGAAAGATCCTAAAAAATATTTACGAAATATTTTTATGAGATTTATTGTTTTCAATTTAAAACTAATAAATTTATTAAATTTCATAGTTTTTTAATGTAAAAAAAAGAGAGGGGGAAAATTGACTGTTTATTAATATAACATCACAACCGATGATAATTTGAATCAGTTTAAGGCATACTTAATAAAACAATGCATTCGGAAAGTCGATGTGTTATATGCTTTAGAATTGGGTGGTGTATTCTGTATTTTCCGTTTTAAGTTGGTTGCGTTGTTGGTTCGTCGGGCGTTGCTCAGTAATAAAACCAAGACGTCAAGTGTTAAGTTGTGATTGAACGTGCGTGGTTTCGTTTATCTGAATCGATAGTTACGAGAAATGTAATGGTTCTTTCGGTAGAAAAACGCATTTTTCTCGCTGAACAGGTCATTCATCAAGGTAAAAATTAAACTGATTAAGTGAAGCACAAATTTTCTAAAACTTTTCTAAATAACTTCCTGTTCCGCACCGCAGTGCAGTTCTAACTCTTATCGAAAAATTTCGGGCAACAGGCTCTGCTCAAGAAGCTGGCGGAAGTGGAAGACCACCTAAGCTAAACAAAAAGAAGTTTCTTGATATTTGGATATTATGGGTTAAAGTCCATCAAAGTTAATGCATAAACCATTTCCAATTTTTAATTTATTATATACTGTTAAATATGCAACTTACATAATCCCTAACATAGAAATTTACCTGCTTATAATTAAAGTAGAAATATAAAGTAGGCAAATATTCAATTTAACCGTTTATTTAACCGTTTGAAATCTAATACCAAGACTTCATTACAAGTAATTCGATTGAAACGATAGAATATCTTTCTAAAAATTTTCTATTTATTTACTGAAACCAGTCTATATATATATATATATATATATAGACTGGTATATATATATAGTAAGTAGGAAGTAAAATTCCTACAAAAACAAAGTCAAACGTAAACTACAGGGAAAGCAACAATATATATAAATATATATATAAAACAGATATATGATGTACAATAATGCTTTCCCCGTCGTTTACTTTTGAATTCTTCTTGTAGGGATATGTGCTTATATATATAATCATTGAAGTTATGTGCAATACGAAGCCCTTTAACGGTTAAAAATATTTTTTTATTGAAATCAAATATTATTAAATTAATTATACTAACAAAGTAATTATATAAAATGAGTAATCGGGAAAATAAAAAAAAAGAATCAAGACTTAGAAACGAATTTTATTTATTTCCGTTCAAGAAAACTTAATACGTACATTTGAAATAACATTAAAATATATTACACAATGAGATGACTTCGGTGGAGTTTCAGCACAAATTGTTGAGGATGCGTTGAATCAGGTATCTGACATCAGGAATGATGTGCTGACTAATGATGATGATGATTTTGATGACCACCGAGCGAAATATTATCATGATGTAATGATTGTTGATCTTTAACTGGATAAGGTACTGGGTATGGCTTAATAATATGAACTGGATATGGTTTTATTATATGGACCGGTACGGGTCTATCGAATGGAACTTTAACTAGATAAGGTACAGGTTTCTCAACCGGATAAGGAACTGGTTTTACAACTGCTACGTGTACCGGATAAGGTCTGTCGACTGGTACTTCAACCGGTACAGGAATTTTCTTTTCGACCGGTACCGGATAGGGTTTATCGACGTAGACTGGATACGGTTTAAGGATGTGTACAGGTACCGGTCTGTCGACTTGAATTTTAACCGGATAAGGAACTTGTTTTTCTACTGGATAAAGATGCGGTACCTGTACTTTAACTGGTACCAGTATGTGTTTTTCGACCGGTACCGGATACGGTTTCGGTACGTGTACCGGATATGGTCGATCGACTGGAACTGGAATTTTCTTCTCGACTGACACCGGATAAGGTACTGGAACTTGTTTTGTTAATGTTACCGTTTTAGATACGTCATGATGCGGTGCAACGTAATGAAACGAGGTATAATGATCGTTAGAGATGTGATGTCCTACATTACTGCCGTACGTACCGGATGATTTGTGGCCGAGATAGCTTCCAGAATCATAAAGTTCACGTTCATCTTGTTTGTTTACATGTTGAATTTGCACTGCTTGTTTCTGCTGTAGCGATGGTTGAACATTATTATTAATTATATCCAGTGTGCCCTTACTTTTATCAGCATCTCCCAGTACACTACCTACCACCAGAAAGCACAACACAATAAACTTCAACATACTTCTTCTGTAGCAAACAGTTGTTTGATGTTTTACTGACGTTGCAATCCATATTAAATACTTATTAAAGACAGGAAGTCTATCCCACCGCAAATACTTTTACACAATGCATCATGTTAACTCGCGTGATGTATAACTCTTACTTTTTATAATTGTAGTATTTTACATATTTCATATGAAATCGAAATAAAATATATTAATAATAATTACAATAACAATCATAATTAAAAAGGTATTTTCCAATATTAAATAATCTACTAGGAATGTTTTAACGTTAATTGATGCTTCCAATACAGTAAACTCTAACTTATTATTTTGCAATTAACGTCACGCTTTTCACTGCTTATATGTGCTGTAATTAAAACAGATTATTAGCAATAAAAGTAAAAAATTAAATACTCTCTGCCGGGAAGATTGTTTCATCAGTTGTTTGACTGATTTAATAGGATTCTTGATTCTAATTATTTTTTCCTTACTGATAACACATAAACCTAAACATGATTATTACTTCTTCATTATTTCTTTTATATTAGAATCTGTAAAACAGATTTAACATTGTCTTCAACTCTTTGCTCTCTTTATACTCAATTTTTTATTATCGTCCAGAAAACCAGGTCTTCTTTTTCAAGATTTTTCAATTTTTACCTATCACCTATTCATCTATTCTAATATCTCTTCATTTTTTTATTTTATCTATAAACCTATTTTTCAACACTAATCTTCTAATGGCTTTTTCGTTTTTTTTTTAACTTTCTACTAAAAAATCCTATAACAGACAAAATATTTTTTTAGAAATATCTAAGCTTAGATTCACATTTGATAAGCAGACTCTTTTTATTCGAAAGTTACCCCTTGCTAATCCGAATCTTTTCGATCTTTACTTCATTTCCTCCGTCACACATTTCTGTAACTTTTGTTATGCTATAATATTTTACTACTCGGTTTTTCAAATTGAATATCTGTCTCTGTATTGCATCCAAGTTTTTGATATTCTGACGATATATTATCTAACAATCGAACATTCTGCAGATTTCAATGTTTGAAACGAATATTACAATTAACACAGTGGTGTATTTAGTGAATTAATATACCCTCCCAGATGAAATCACTCTTCGTCTTTAAATAAAACGTAATTTCGAGGTTACCTACAGCATCTTGTTTAATAAAACCTTTAACTTATTGACAATAATTTAGGCTTTTTGCATGATCTATAGGTTTCAGTTTCTGAACACACATTACTTTGTAAGAGAAAAGTTTCAGATTTTTCGTACAGCTTTTTATAAAGCAAGTCCGATATCTTGCTTCCATTATTTTCAATCATTTTTCTATATTATTCCAGTAATTGTAATATCCATTTGTATAAAATAATG
This sequence comes from Lycorma delicatula, assembly GCF_047948215.1. Lineage (NCBI taxonomy): Eukaryota > Metazoa > Arthropoda > Insecta > Hemiptera > Fulgoridae > Lycorma > Lycorma delicatula. The sequence goes on along the minus strand of NC_134456.1, from coordinate 45,351,714 downwards.
AAATAAAAATAGAAAATAATAATTAAGAAAGTTTCATCGTTACATTTCCGTAATTCCAGTGCACAGCAACTTTCCAAACGCAATGTATTTCTATAAAAATCTTAATTTTTATGGAAATCTGATTGATACAGTAATGTATTGAATAATAAAAAAAAATATATATTCTGGAAACTTCGATGTTATAAATTGTTAAATAAATAAAATTTCTGGATAAATGAAATAAAATGTATTACAATCACATACAAGAGTTGAAAAATTGTTTAAGGAAAAAGAAAGAGCTTGCACACGGTGGGAATATGAAACGTAAATACACTCGGGGAAAAATTATGAGATAAAATTTTGTAGAAGGAAAAAATGATAATAGCAGAAGAAAAATCAGTTTATAGAAACTTTTACTGATTTATATACATACTTAACTTTAGATAGTTTAAGTTTACATTTAAGTTGATATATAAGTTATGGATACATTTCATCTCGAGAAATCTCTAAAAAATATATATACATATATGTAATGTTGTAGTGGAGATTTGCCGGTTGAAGCATGAACTTTAATGAATTGAATTAATAAATTGTGAACTGTAAGTGTCTATCACTGTGTGAGTTGGGTTTGAACTGATTGATTATCAACACGTAAAAACCAATTTCTAGATTTTTTTAGTTTAGTTCCGAGTTTCAAGTGTTAAAACTGATTTTTGAATTTCTTTTGAAACCCTGTTATTTTTTTAATTTCTCGTTAAGAAAATTAAAAAATCAACCTGATATTTGGTGAGTGTAATCTTCATGTCGATAAACCAATTCAAAGATATTTTAAATTCGACCTTGAAAGATGATGAAGAAAGGTAAAAACATTTTTGAACAATAATTGTAAATTTTCTCAATTCTGATTATAGTAAACGAGATATTCAGTAGATTTGGGCTTGCAGATACTTTTCAGATAAATATTTAAAAATAATTTTCGGTTTGTTTATTAATACAGATTTTTTTAAGGAGTGCGAAGGTATTCGACGCTCTGTCTCAACCACCACAGCCACTGCCACCGTTACTGTATGTATGAATGGCCTGCACCTGCCGCCGGTTACTTGACTATTAAAAATAAAATAAAAAGATTGACCGCTACGGTAAATGCAAATAACCAAGTAGCGCGGGCGAAGCTGCGAAGAGGAGCTAGTATATTATATTATCAAAGTATATTATTTTATATGACAATCACGTATTAAGATGTTTTTTTGTGAACCATTATCCCAGTATTTTTTTATGTTGTTTATTAACTTACAAAAATAGTACTGAATTAGTGTGAGATTTTACGAAAGTAAGCGAGGTGTTATCAGTATTTTTTACCTACGAGATGGTGAACAAATCATCTATACGTGACTATAGAGGGTTAGAAGTTAAAGCAGTTAAATCTTAAATATACTGGATTATGGATAATCCTTATAACACTTAAAGGAATGAGAATATTTGATAGAGTCAATATTTGAATACTGTACACGATGAAAAGTTGTTCGTTTTCGGAAAGAGCATTAATACAAGGGAAGCTATACCGGCCATCGAACTAATCATAGAAGGCAGGACTAAGGAAAATAAAGTAGGTATTAATCGTCTTAGGACATCACATATACACTAAGACAGGAAGTATTTAAACCATAAGAAATTAAATTATAAAATTATTCCAATTTTAAGGAAAACCGGATCAGTAATGCAAAAGGCGACTTAAAGATAATACATATAAGAATAACGCAAATTAATAAGTCTACAGGATCAACGAAGAAAGGAATTAATCTATTAAAAAGAGGGGGTAAAAAGTAGCTTGCATTTTCTCCTTAACAATATATAGAAGTAGTCGTACAAGAATTGAAATAAACTTTTAGAGTTGAATAGTTATATCAGGCGACAGAAAAAAAAAAATATAAATGTGCTAATGTTCTCCATTGTTAGAAACATATATATTGTCACAATATCAAAATTACCTGAACGTAATACTAAGAAAGACATTCAATTTGAAAAAACCTAGGAGTAAAATATCACAACATAACAAAGGTTACAGAAATATGTGACGGAGGAAATGAAGTAAAGGTCTAAGAAGATTCGGATTAGCAAGGGGTAACTTTGGAATAAAAAAAGTCTGCTGGTATCAAATGGGAATCTAAGCTTAGAAAATTCTAAAAAAATATTTTGCCGGTTGTAGGAATTTATGGTAGAAAGTAAAAAAAAAAAAGAAGACAAGTCCTTTGAAGATTAGTGTTGAAAAATTGGGCTATAGACAAAATAAAATATGAAGAGATATTAGAACGAATAGGTGTTAGGTAAACATTGAAAAATCATGTAAAAAGAAGAACTAGTTTTCTTCTTTCTCAGGAAGAACAGAACATCTTGACTATAATAAAGAATTGAATATAAAGAAAGCAAACTGTAAAAGACAATCTTAAATCTGTTTTATAAATTCCAGTGTAGAAGAAATTATTTAGGAAGCAATAATCATGTTAAGGTTAAACGTGTAATCCGAAAAGAAAAAAATCTGATGTGGAAACCGCATGACTTCCTAGTACTACTATTAAATTACATACACAAATATATTTAAAATGAAAAGTACGTAAAATTTTATTTCAATAAAAAATTCTAATATTTTGTTATTATTGAATTATTATTTATCGTAAAAAGTTTTTACAATCAGAGGTTAATAATTATTAATAAATCAATATATTTAAATTAAAAAAAAAAAAAGTTAAAAAAAGGAGATGAAGTCTGATTCGATCCGATGAGCCTTCCCCTAAGATCCAAATATTTCTTTAATTAAAATTTTATTGGCTATAACTCTGAAAGCAATGAAGTTAAGTACCACATAAAATATATGAAAAGTTCTCAATGAGGACTTATTACTGCAGTTACTGAAAAGTCCAAAATCCAAATATGTTTCGATTTTGAACTTTCGATCACAATCAAAAGGGGAGGTGCACAGCAGTCCTAAATCCAAAATTTCAACATCCTACGGCTAATCGTTTTTGATTTATACGAGGTAAATACGCACATACTAACGTCACGCCAAAACTAGTTATAATGGATTCAGGGAAGGTCAAAATTGATATTTCCGTTGAAATATGGAAACTGATATTATTCGCGATCACAATACTTTCTTTTACTTCGTACAAGCAAGTAAAATTATAAAAAAAGTAAAAAAAAAAAATACAAAAACAGTCAAACATCTGATAAAATATCTTCCCGGTAGAAAGTATTTTATTGTTCATCTTTATTGCTAATCAGTTTAAATTACATCACTAAACACTAAATAACGTAACGCTAATTGTATAAGAAAACTGCTATATTGTTAGTATTAATAATGAATAATGACAAAACATTCCTAGTAAATTATTTTATATTAAGATATATTTTATTATTATTATGACCGTTATTATAATTATTCTTAACAAATTATAAATTATTAACATCTTATATGTTCGGTTATATATGAAGAATGTAAAATACGCCAATTGTAAAAAGTAAGAATTATACTTCACGCGAGGTAACATGATGCATCGTGTAAAAGTATTTGCGGTGGGATAGACTTCCTATCTTTAATAAGTATTTAATATCGATTGCAACGTCAGTAAAACATCAAACAACTGTTTGCTACAGAAGAAGTATGTTGAAGTTTATTGTGTTGTGCTTTCTGGTGGTAGGTAGTGTACTGGGAGATGCTGATAAAAGTAAGGGCACACTGGATATAATTAATAATAATGTTCAACCATCGCTACAGCAGAAACAAGCAGTGCAAATTCAACATGTAAACAAAGAAGATGAACGTGAACTTTATGATTCTGGAAGCTATCTCGGCCACAAATCATCCGGTACGTACGGCAGTAATGTTGGACATCACATCTCTAACGATCATTATACCTCGTTTCATTACGTTGCACCGCATCATGACGTATCTAAAACGGTAACATTAACAAAACAAGTTCCAGTACCTTATCCGGTGTCAGTCGAGAAGAAAATTCCAGTTCCAGTCGATCGACCATATCCGGTACACGTACCGAAACCGTATCCGGTACCGGTCGAAAAACACATACCGGTACCAGTTAAAGTACAGGTACCGCATCTTTATCCAGTAGAAAAACAAGTTCCTTATCCGGTTAAAATTCAAGTCGACAGACCGATACCTGTACACATCCTTAAACCGTATCCAGTCTACGTCGATAAACCCTATCCGGTACCGGTCGAAAAGAAAATTCCTGTACCGGTTGAAGTACCAGTCGACAGACCTTATCCGGTACACGTAGCAGTTGTAAAACCAGTTCCTTATCCGGTTGAGAAACCTGTACCTTATCTAGTTAAAGTTCCATTCGATAGACCCGTTCCGGTCCATATAATAAAACCATATCCAGTTCATATTATTAAGCCATACCCAGTACCTTATCCAGTTAAAGATCAACAATCATTACATCATGATAATATTTCGCTCGGTGGTCATCAAAATCATCATCATCATTAGTCAGCACATCATTCCTGATGTCAGAGACCTGATTCAACGCATCCTCAACAATTTCTGCTGAAACTCCACCGAAGTCATTTCATTGTGTAATATATTTTAATGTTATTTCAAATGTACATATTAAGTTTTCTTGAACGGAAATAAATAAAATTCGTTTCTAAGTCTTAATTCTTTTTTTTTTATTTTCCCGATTAATCATTTTATATAATTACTTTATTGGTATACTTAATTTAATAGTAATTGATTTCAATAAAAAAATATGTTTAACCTTTAAAGGGCTTCGTATTACATAATTATGTGCAATTTATTATCTCAAACATTGTTTCAGATAATAATAATAATATATACATATATATATTCATAAAGATTTGTTTATATATATATATATACATACAGGATCATATTATACTATGGTTTAATATTTTACGGTAAATCACAATTTAAATCGACAATTTGTAACGTTCAAGTTAAATTTAGCTTTGAATTGCTCTAAATAAGAGTTAATTTTATTTTAACAGTTATTCGCTTTCGGTTTACTTTATTTATGCCATTCTGTTTAGATCAACAAGTTTAGATAATTTACAAATTTTATTAAAAATTCTTATCTGTTTATAAGCCAATTAGCAAAATTATTACAAGTCAAACGTAAAAAGTGCTTTTTTCGTCTCCAGATTTCTGCATTTTTTGCCGGTTTTTTAAAAAAACTACAGAGGTTACAGTTTTTGGAGTCAATTTTTACAATTTGTTCGATTGAATTTCATTATGCAACCATCAAATTTGCTTAGATTTTTGCATCCCAAGAATTTCTGTACAGTATCATTTCACTGGAGGAGATGAAATCTGGGCGAAATTTTTCGGCAACTCGTTAACAAAGCGTTTACAGATCTATGTTTATATGATCATTTTTGTTTACTGTTACATGTAGAATGCTGCCAAAGGATCTGTATAACGTGATAAATCACTGTATAAACATATTTATTTAAAAAAGTATAAGTTTATATTAAAAAATAAATATTTAAATTTTTACTGACAAAGTATTTCAGATTAATATTAGCAAAAATATGTAAATTAACTTTCATATTCTCGCTAGTATTAATTTTTTTCATGCTAAACCAAAAAGCCTTTGTATAAATTGGATACCATTTGTCTTCTTTAAAGGTTTTTTTTTATAATTTTCATCGTCATTGTCTGTCAAAAACTTAAGGGAAAGATTGTACACAATTTATATTACTTTTATTATTATGTAATACCATAATTACGAAAAACTGAGGAGTTATATGTATATCAGCTATCACAACCGTAGTGATTAAGCGAACTGAACGACGTACATTCACTTCAAAAAACGCCAAGTTTATGAAAAATAGTACAATGAGTTGGTTCATTGCCTTTTTCAGCGATATGAATATACCAGTTGTAAATCAGTAAGCTACGTCTAGCGAAATGCAACCTTCACGTTAGTTTTAAAGAAAAAATCTCTGATCAGTGCCACTTACGACATTGATTACTGAACTCGGTGAAAATGATATGAAAAGAATCCGCAAAAATTAAATACAAATGTAATAATTTTGAAGTTTATTACAAACAAAACATACAAAATGTGGAAAATTTTAACCAACTATTACACGAAAAACTTATCAATATTTCAAAATAAAAAAAAGAATTAAACATTTTATAAAAATAAACAATCAAATAAAACAATTTATTAGGTATCTTTAAAGCTAATTAAAAATTAATTTTATCTAATTTTGTTTTGAAATAATCTACTATTTCATTATTTGGCTAAACCAACAGCCGATTCCAACAACTAGATTTTTGTATGGCAATTAAAAACAACAAATATTTAAATTAGGAATGGAATACGTTCGAGTACGTCATTATCTAACAATGCCTTATAAATTTAATTGGTATTATTGTTTGTATTTGTTATCTTTCTAAAACATTTAATGCTTTTATACTGTAATACTGAAAATTGTGTTGCGTTTAATACCTAATTAAAATCTGCCGCGTTTTGATTTGTTATGTTTTTAATAAACTTAAAAATTCTTTCTTTTGTATTTCACAGTTATTTTACTCCAAAAATAAATTAGTATGTCTTTCAAGAGTAATTTTTTATCTCATATTCCAGATTTCTCGAAAACTAATAAAATAACAGTGCTGGAACGTATTTTTTCAAAATTTTCAGGTTAGTATTCATATAAAATCACTAAATTTAACGCTTCATTTAGACCTCAAGAAATACAATCTGGCTTAATTTTACCGAAGTCGTTTATAAAAATCTTCTTTTTTAGTTCACCAGTAGAACATCTGAAAGTTGTTACATTCTTCGTGAATCACTCTATATAACAGACATTTTAAAGTTAATCTTTCGAATGCACATACTAAGAATTTGTTACCGGCATTTCGACTTAAATAATAGAATGCATTTGAGAAAATGTGTATTTACTTACAGAATTTTGATAATGAAATTTTATAACAATAGTTTAATTCTCGTGGCATTATAATGAACAAACAAACAGATAAATAAGAAAGGGATCGAACTAGAAGGGGTAATTATTTATATCAGTCTGAGAATTTAAACATCTTCTACTGATCAAGGGCTCGAAGATAGCCAAACAGTATAATCTTATGTTGTTGAATTGTTGATTAGAATAACGAACTTACAGCTATTAAAAATTTTCCTTTATTGTAAATTAAACTTTTATATAATAATTTGGCGATAATGAATACACAAGTTTCGACTGATGAACTGTAAATTGATTAAAAAATCAGATTATATTTTTTAATGATAAAAATATTTTTTCACGTTTTTACAAAGCTGAAAAGTAATTGAATAATAAAAATAAATCGTTAGATGAAAATTAACACTTTTTTTAACAACATGAGATCCGATTAAACTAAAACATTAAGTTAAAATTTAAAAAATTTGTTATTCTAATTTTGCATATATATAGACAAAGATTATACATAGTCATCATACAAGAACGGTGGAATTTATGGCTTGAATTAAATTATTATTAGCAAAAATATTCACAATTATATTGTTTTATTTATGAAATTCTCCATTTCAGATATTTTTGCAACATAATCAATCAATTTCAATATGCGCGTCCGTTGTTACTCGACAAATGACCAATCGATGTACAGTTTTCTGTATTCCCATACAAATAATATATATTCTGTTATAATTGTAATCAATTAAGTTATTCAATTTACGTAATTTTTGTGAGTAAACAATGTTTTTAATATACACCCACAAGAAAAATCAAAAGGGTAGAGGTCTGGAACTTCTAGGATGGCAGAGTATTGGACCTTCACGACCTAATTGTACATTTATTATTTGAAAATTTCTTATTCGAAACCAGGGTAGTAAATCCATTTGTGTGACACCATCCATTTGGAATAAATTTGATGTACATTTTTGAGTTCATCCAGTTGAGGAAAACAATACTCATTTAATATATCGAAATTGCCGCTTTCATAAGTCTTTTAAAACAAAAAAAGCCCAATTACACGATTTTTCATTAAACTACACCAACCATAACTTTAGGTGTGTCATGTGCTTTATTCTTTAAGGTCAGGTGGATTGAATCATCCAACGGTCGTTACACGCATGGTATTTTAGTTAGGTGGACTTCTCGTAATCGGCACATACTGTTTATTTTTTGATACGGTGTTTTTTGAGATAGGATGGCTAGATATAGTTTTATTAATTCAGGCTTGTGCCCTGGATGTAGGGCCACGGAGGATGTGCACCATGTCTAATATGTTTGCTCCAGGTACGAAGCTGAACGTACCAAACTAGCCAGAGAGCTTGCGAAGATCAATTGCGGTTTTGATCTGCAAGTTAATTGGAAAACCGAAAGAAAATAGAACATAGTTGCTGGTTTTCTTAGATTCTTAGCTTTGCTGAAGATGGCAGAGGTATTCTGATGTTATAGATCTATCAGTAGAATAGGTGGCTAGAGGCTGGCTTGGGTGCTTACTTTACCGAGATGGACGTTTTGGCATCGAGTATCAAGACATCTACTGACTTTCAGAGTGCGGGCACAGTCAACACTTTTGTTGTTTAGACTTGTCATTGCCGACTTCCTCAGAAATGACAGGAGTGGCTTTATACGACGTGTACCCGCCTCATCACTGCTGAAAGGTGGCAACGACTGGTGGTCGTAAGCCCCCGAAACGAGTAAAGGATAGTGCCCTTTAGTTCTACTCGCGCTCTTTTCAGAGCGAGGACCGTAATCCGTGTTTTCTTGCCGTACGTTGGACATATTGCATTTAATCGATCCAGCAGCGGCTAAGAGGTACATAGTGTGACAGGAGAATATCAAGGTCTCCGGCTGCCCATTTTGCTGCGATCATTTGTCACGTTTGTGGGCTTGCCCAATTTACTACAGTAGACAGCGAGAATCCCGTTAGGAGAGTTTAGCGTGCTAGGCGGTAGGGAAACTTCGGCTATGACCGAGTTTCAGGTGGTGCGTAAGTCCAGGCAGAAGAGGAAGCCTGAACCAGTGCCATCAACAAGCTTTTCTGAGGACGAGGTAAGCGATGCGACGGACACGGGGGCACCCACCTAGGTGCGGTCCTCCTCAGTAGTCGAAGCGCTCAAGAAAGCGAAGGACAGACCTAACAGTTCTGCCCCGCTCGCTAAAGTAGTCCAGGAGGATCTAGAATACTTGTTGGAATTCATTACTCTTACCGGCGGAGTCAGTGCAGGAGCGAGAAAGACCATTCTTCCCCGCCTTGTAAAAGTTAGGGAAGCTTTTGGCAATCGGTGGCAATGAGTGAGGGCTTTGAAGCTTTAACCCACGGTATCACGGTGTGTTCGAGTTAGGGGCTGGTCTCCATCAGAAGTTCGTGTCGGAGGGACGGATCTTCGTTGATTTTGCATCCTGTCGTGTCAAGCAATACCTTGACGTGCAGCGCTGCGTTGTAGGCTTGGCCACGGGGCCAAGTTCTGTAAGTTACATCCGTCTGCGCGCATTGTAGCGAGGAGGACAATGACGTGCGCACGACTGCGCACGTCATGCGTGACGACTGTGCGCAGAAGAAGGAGGCTCCGTCTTGCGTGAAATGCAAAAGGTTGCGCAAACGTCGTAGGCACTATGTCAATAGCAAGGAGTGTGGTTGTTAATTGAGAACGGTTGGGATGTACTTCAACTCTCTCGATGGTTAGGTTCGGTCAACTTAATGCCCAGGGAGCCTATGCGGTCCAAGTTGAGCTAGGTGAGGTTGTTGAGAAACGGAGCCTCAATGTTCTCCTCCTACAGCACCTGTATGTGGTTAAGGGTGATCTGCCAGGTTTTTCAGGCCGGAATAATTGTTTCGTTGGTGATAGCAAATCCGTCGTACTGTGCAGGAAGTCGATAAATAGCGTCTTCATACGGCAGGCCTCTGACACGCATCACCTCGTTGTTAAGCTTGCCGTGAATGGTTTGGACCTAGTTGTAGTCAGTTCGTACTTTCAGTACAGAGATCCCACTGAACAGTACTTGGAAATGTGGGATAGAATTCTTAGACTGGTAATGGGTCGTCCTATTTTTATAGGAGTTGATGGGAATCCCAAATCGCTTCTTTGGCTTAGTGGGATCACTGATGGTGGCGAGTTAATAAAAGGTTTCATCGTGAAGCAACAGTTTGATGTTTTTAATGTAGCTGGTGAGTTGACTACCTTCCCCGGTGCAGTTGGTTTGCGGAGGGCCTTACATGGTACCAACATGGATGTTACCATTGGTAAGGGTATTCCTGATGGGATTCTAAATTGGTCGGTAAGCCGGCAGTTATTGACTGCGATGAAGCGGACTGTGGGCCGGCTCAGGAGAGCCGCACAGCGTGCGGATGATCCTGATCGCCGTGCAGTCTTGAGTGAGGATTATCGTCGGAAGAGAACCGAGTATTTTCATAAGATCAGGTCTTCTAAACGAGATTCCTGGTGCTCTTTTGTTCAAGAGCAAGGGAATAAGGACCCGTGAGGTGTTGTTTATCGAGTTCTTTGCCATAAGCAGAAAAAGGACACTCTTCTGTCGGCTCTCTCGACCCAAGATGGTGTTATAGATAGATCGTGTTCTCATCTGATGGACGATCTACATCCAGATGATACCGAGTTTGGTGAGACCTCGTATCATCGACGTCCGAAAGGAAGTTGTAGGTTTTCGCTCTGAGATTGTGTCTTCAGAAATTACTGAGGCGGAAGTCCGCCAAGTAATTTGTAGCCTGGCTAGGAATAAAGCCCCCGGATATGATGGTATCACGGTGAAACTCCTTGTTCGTACCCTGCCTGTAATTCTTGGTCCATTGACTAGGGTTTTCAATAGGTTGCTGTTCGCTGGGCACTTCCCAGCATGCTGGTTAGAAACGTGGTGTTTTGAAATTGCTCTTCAAGGGTGGTGATAAGGACCGCACTGTTAGAGAAAGACACAGGGATCGCGCTTCCGCGAATCGGTTAATTTGATAGTTGAGGATTGTAAATTACGTTATGTAGTCTTGCTTAGAAGAGACTTACGAAGGCGGTAGTAGGTTGTGTTAATATACTAATGGAAATGTCTGCCGAGGCATTTGCAAGGGTGGAATCCTGACGGAGGTCAAACTAATGACTGTGTTATCAAATTTCCAGGGTCTACAGGACGACCTCCGGTAAATCCCCATCTCGGCTAGGAGGGAAGGAGGTGTTGTGGCGACCGGGATCATCACAAGGCTGGTGTCTTTCTCTACGGAGGTCAGGATGTTGAATTACTATACAAATATTTTTACCAGGAAACCAATACACACAGGTCTAACTTATTTGTTCTGATATAATTTTTTAAGACGGTCCATATTTATCAAGTCCACAGTTACACATTTTTAAATATTTCATTTGAAGTAGCGCTTCATCATATAAATTTATATAAAATTGCAATTTTATAAACGCACTGAAAACATACAGTAGTGAGGTTTAGTTACTTAATTCAATTTTTGTAGCTATATCTGGTAATAGTTCTTGGAGTTTTCAGAAATTTTAATTTTTGATGATTTTTCATCTTCAATCTGACAACACTAACAAATTGCTTTAGTAAATTTTAATAACAATGTTTATTCTTATCAATTATGTTCTTTCTTTATCAATAATAACAGAAATAACATATACTCCAATAACGTTTATTCTATTTATTTTGTATAAATGATATGAGCATTGTATTCTTCCTTGTAAAGTATTTTGCAGTGCAACAAACATTATAAGAAAAGATAAAAATCACGTTTTTGAACAATTCTTTTCGCTAACTGACGCAAGCGCTTTGATCACATACACCTCTATCATGCCAACAAATCAGCAAATGTTTTTTTTTTTTTTTTTTTATTTATATTTTTATATTAATAAAAATCTTACCTTGGGAAAATTGATTAAAATAAAATATTATGATGAGATTTCCGATCTCTGTAGCGAAGTGGTACTGCCTTGGCCCTTCAACAAGGGGTCTCAGGTTCAAATCCTGGTCATGTATGACATTTTTCATATACTACAAAACAAAGTTCCATTTCTACATACCCAGTTCAAGCTTCGACTCTTTGTCATATGCTTATTGGAATTTGTTACTGTATGTTTTATACATAAACGATGTGCTGTTGCATCCTGACGAGAAGAAGTTCACTGTGAGAAATGCTTCATGGGTAGGCGCCGACGTATAAATCAGGGATGTAAATTTAGTTCTTGTCAAACAAATAATATACGGTAACGCTTAAATCTTCTTTTATTGATATTATCTTCCAAATTTAAAGCGAAACAATTTTAATTTTTGTCACTAAATAATTTGTGTTTTACATTGACTTACCAGATATATTATAATAGACATGAGAATAAATTTGATAATTTCACTACTCCTTGCAAATCAATGACCATTAACAATTTTTCCAATGATTTTGCTTGAAAATAGTTGTTAAATTTTTAGTTTGTTCTTGTTGGTAACTTCTTTCTTTTTTTCTGTTCAGCCTCCGGAACCACCGTAAGTTATTACTTCACAGAATGAATGAGAATGATATGAATGAGTATAAGAGAAGTGTAGTCTTGTACAGTTTCAGGTCGACCATTCCTGAGATGTGTGGTTAACTGAAACACCTTATTTCCGTTAAGTCCAAATTGTTTTCGATATTTTTTTGCTAAAAATGTTTTTTTTTGTTTGTTAAATAAACACTCTGGACTTTTATCTTCAGTAGCCAACATAAAGTTCCCTAATTAAAATTTATACTTGCTTTTTGTTCTGATATAATTTTCCAACTTATTTGTAGGCAATTTTATATACGTATTGAAAACATATACTATTCAGATATATCTAATTATTTAAATTTTACATTTTTTAGCTAGTATTACTACTTTATTTGTTCTTTGAGTTTGGAGAAATCATCATGTACTTTTGATAAGAGGATTTACAGTCAGAAAAAAATAGCTAACTCTTTAAAAAAAAAATCCCAGATAATGAGTTATCTGCATTTTCAAATGATCTGTATTAAAACTTCTGTTAGTTTATTTGCGAAAGAATGTTTCTGAGTATTTTTTTAAAAAGTAAACTTCAAGAATGCATGTGCGCTTATTCATCTACGACAATAAGGCAGACACATCTTTCTTTCGGTTAAAAGTTAAGGTTTTATTAAATAATCGAAGAAAATTCATCATTCTTTTCCAAGCCAAATTTATTTTAAAGTACAATGCGATGAGAAATTTTCATTCAAAGGATAATTGTAAAAAAGCAAATAATAGAATAAAATACAATACCGAATGAAAGACGAATCGTACAACGAAAGAATAATAGTAACATTTTTTTTTTAACGGTCGAAAAGCACTATACCCTTTTCACTTATTATTTCTTGATAGAACTCGTACTTTAGCGAAGAAAAAGAGAAAGAACGAGTGAGAAGCAGAAAGATAAAAAGGAAAAATAAAGATGGAAAGAGAAAGACTTCGAGACGGAGCGATGATGAGAGGTATAGACCCAGAAAGCAAGCTCTATTAAGAGCGTTATTTGGAAGTGTACTCTTCAAATATACTTTCTTTGTCGGCTCTCAGAATATAATAGAGAAATAAATATTTATGGAACTGAAGTGGAGAAGTTAGCGTGATGGATGTTGCTAGCTCTTTTGTTATCGCAGTAAAGCTTTGTGTGGATCAGCGAGGTCCGTCATCTCCATATCAGCGTCGTTCACTCACTTCACTTACTGTAGCAGCCGTGCCCCCTGTTCTTTACCGCCCTTCGAAACATTTATTTTTAATAGAAAGAACAATAATTCTTACATTTACAGTATATATTATGAAAGAAGCCGGACTTACAGGGAGGAATTTTAAACCGATCATTTTTTCTGTTATTTAAAAAAAATAAAAGTTATATTCGTAAAATTTCAGTAAAAATATTTATTAATCACTTAATTTCACTCTATCAATAGTAATCATTAAAACCGTGTAACGTAGTGGAAATAATATGCAATAACGGGAAACAAATTGCTTTTATAACAAAACGTACAATGTTGCCGTACAAAAGTAAATATAAAAGCTGAGAATTCATATGCTCAATTTCTAAAGACTATAGTGAACATAACATAACTTTTGCGGTTTTTAACAGCGCGTACTATTGTCAACTGGAAAAACTATCATAGCTGAACTTACTTACGGTAAGCAACGAGACCCAATAATTTAAGGTGATTGAGGTGGCACTTGGTTGCTTAGTGGAAGTCGATTACAATATGTTTAAGAAGAAGAAAAGTAACAACATGACAAATACACATTCACAATGGAAATTTCAAACAAAAATGTTTTTCTTGTAAATGAGTTTTAAGTTTTTTCTTGTAAGGGACCTGCAGGTCCCTTCTGAACGTATAATAACAAGTAGAATAAAAAATAATAGAAAGGAATACCACTACAGTTTTAACACTTTAAAGTCAACGACAAGCATACCTTTGTGGTCCAGACAGCAACCTACATAGGCAAAACGTAGATGCTGTAAGGAAGCGCAAAATGATGAAATAAACAGAAGTTAAATGAAGCTTAACTTAGATTCAAAATTATCGGAGTTTTGATCCTCTTGGAAATTACAGCACGACTTTCATTGAGATCCTCTGTAGACATTTGATCACCTTTAATCGACTAATAACGTAAGTAAAGTAATCATTTAACTAAACGTATAACTTAAAGAATATATATAACAGAATATAATCTAAGGGAGAAAAGATGTAGCCTCCATTAGCACTCGAATAATAAATGGGAAAAAGTTGGAGCGGTTAAACAGAACACCCACTTCTCCACTTGCAAACATACAAAGTTAAAATGATAATCATTTTTATTTACTCTAACCTGTAACAATTATATTTCTATAAACGAAAATCATTTTCGGTGAGTTCACGCTCCCCTTAATTTTTTTTATTTTTTTTTATTTTTTATTTTTATAAATTACATACTATTATTGGACCGAAGGTGCAACCATATCGGAGAGGTATCTGTTGAGAGCCAGACTAAGGAATGATTCCTGAAAGAGGGCAGCAGCTCTTTCAGTAGTTGTTAGGGGCGTAAGTCACAGTGACTTAAACGGCCATATCAACATCACTCAGTCCTCTGAGTACTGCGCAGCTGAAAGCAATGGAAAACTACAGCTGTTTTTTTTTCCAAGAAAATGTGGCTCTGCATTTTCAAAAGCAATAATGGAGGCGCCTTCCTTGGTAAAATATTCCGGAGGTGAAATAGTCCCCCGTTCGGATCTCCGGGAGGGGACTACTAAGGAAGGGGTCACCAGAAAAGTAAAAAATAACATTCTACGAGTCGGAGCGTGGAATGTTAGAAGCTTAAAAAAGGTTGGTAGGCTAGAGAATTTAAAAAGGGAAATGGATAGGGTAAACGTGGATATAGTAGGAATTAGTGAGGTTCGGTGGGAAGAGGAAGGCGACTTTTGGTCGGGTGACTTTAGAGTAATTAACTCAGCGTCAAATAATGGGCAGGCAGGAGTAGGTTTCGTGATGAACAAGAAAATAGGGAGGAGAGTGGAGTATTTCAAGACGCATAGCGATAGAGTCATTGCAATAAGGATAAATTCAAAACCTAAACCGACAAAGATTGTTAACGTCTATATGCCTACAAGCGCCCATGATGATGATGAGGTAGAATGTGTATACGAAGAGATTGATGAAGCAATTAAACACGTAAAAGGAGATGAAAATTTAACAATAGTTGGAGATTGGAATGCAAGCATTGGAAAAGGCAAGGAAGGAAATATAGTGGGTGAATACGGGCTGGGCAAAAGGAATGAAAGAGGGGACCGACTTATAGAGTTTTGCACGAAGTATAATTTAGTAATTGCCAACACCCAATTTAAAAATCATAGTAGAAGAATATACACTTGGAAAAAGCCAGGCGATACTGCAAGGTATCAGATAGATTATATCATGGTTAAGCAAAGATTTAGAAATCAACTCGTGGACTGCAAAACTTACCCTGGAGCAGACATTGATAGCGACCATAATTTGGTGATAATGAAATGTAGATTGGGGTTTAAAAACCTGAAGAAAAGGTGTCAGATGAATCGGTGGAATTTAGAGAAGCTTGAGGAAGAGGAGGTAAAGAGGAATTTTGTGGAGGACATCGCAAGAGGTCTGAGTAAAAAAGATAAGGTAGAAAATGTAGAAGAAGAATGGGAGAATGTTAAAAAGGAAATTCTTAAATCAGCAGAAGCAAACTTAGGCGGAATAAAGAGAACTGGTAGAAAACCTTGGGTTTCAGACGATATATTGCAGCTGATGGATGAACGTAGAAAATATAAGAATGCTAGTGATGAAGAAAGTAAAAGGAACTATCGGCAATTAAGAAATGCTATAAACAGGAAGTGCAAACTGGCGAAAGAAGAGTGGATTAAAGAAAAGTGTTCAGAAGTGGAAAGAGAAATGGACATTGGTAAAATAGACGGAGCATACAGGAAAGTTAAGGAAAATTTTGGGGTACATAAATTAAAATCTAATAATGTGTTAAACAAAGATGGTACACCTATATATAATACGAAAGGTAAAGTCGATAGATGGGTGGAATATATTGAAGAGTTATACGGAGGAAATGAATTAGAAAATGGTTTTATAGAGGAAGAAGAGGAAGTTGAGGAGGATGAAATGGGAGAAACAATACTGAGATCTGAATTTAAGAGAGCATTAAAAGATTTAAATGGCAGAAAGGCTCCTGGAATAGACGGAATACCTGTAGAATTACTGCGCAGTGCAGGGGAGGAGGCGATTGATAGATTATACAAACTGGTGTGTAATATTTATGAAAAAGGGGAATTTCCGTCAGACTTCAAAAAAAGTGTTATAGTAATGATACCAAAGAAATCAGGGGCAGATAAATGTGAAGAATACAGAACAATTAGTTTAACTAGTCATGCATCAAAAATCTTAACTAGAATTCTATACAGAAGAATTGAGAGGAGAGTGGAGGAAGTGTTAGGAGAAGACCAATTTGGTTTCAGGAAAAGTATAGGGACAAGGGAAGCAATTTTAGGCCTCAGATTAATAGTAGAAGGAAGATTAAAGAAAAACAAACCAACATACTTGGCGTTTATAGACCTAGAAAAGGCATTCGATAACGTAGACTGGAATAAAATGTTCAGCATTTTAAAAAAATTAGGGTTCAAATACAGAGATAGAAGAACAATTGCTAACATGTACAGGAACCAAACAGCAACAGTAGCAATTGAAGAACATAAGAAAGAAGCCGTAATAAGAAAGGGAGTCCGACAAGGATGTTCTCTATCTCCGTTACTTTTTAATCTTTACATGGAACTAGCAGTTAATGATGTTAAAGAACAATTTAGATTCGGAGTAACAGTACAAGGTGAAAAGATAAAGATGCTACGATTTGCTGATGATATAGTAATTCTAGCCGAGAGTAAAAAGGATTTAGAAGAAACAATGAACGGCATAGATGAAGTCCTACGCAAGAACTATCGCATGAAAATAAACAAGAACAAAACAAAAGTAATGAAATGTAGTAGAAATAACAAAGATGGACCACTGAATGTGAAAATAGGAGGAGAAAAGATTATGGAGGTAGAAGAATTTTGTTATTTGGGAAGTAGAATTACTAAAGATGGACGAAGCAGGAGCGATATAAAATGCAGAATAGCACAAGCTAAACGAGCCTTCAGTAAGAAATATAAGTTGTTTACATCAAAAATTAATTTAAATGTCAGGAAAAGATTTTTGAAAGTGTATGTTTGGAGTGTCGCTTTATATGGAAGTGAAACTTGGACAATCGGAGTATCTGAGAAGAAAAGGTTAGAAGCTTTTGAAATGTGGTGCTATAGGAGAATGTTAAAAATCAGATGGGTGGATAAAGTGACAAATGAGGAGGTATTGCGGCAAATAGATGAAGAAAGAAGCATTTGGAAAAATATAGTTAAAAGAAGAGACAGACTTATAGGCCACATACTAAGGCATCCTGGAATAGTCGCTTTAATTTTGGAAGGACAGGTAGAAGGGAAAAATTGTGTAGGCAGGCCACGTTTGGAATATGTAAAACAAATTGTTAGGGATGTAGGATGTAGAGGGTATACTGAAATGAAACGACTAGCACTAGACAGGGAATCTTGGAGAGCTGCATCAAACCAGTCAAGTGACTGAAGACAAAAAAAAAATACTATTATTGTAAGGACAAAAACATCTAGTAAAAATTTCAAATTGAAAAAGATAATTTAGTAAATTTAGATAAAGAGAAGTTATTAAATAAAGGGCACACAATTAGGAAAATTTGATTGAAAAACGTTTAATAAAATAAAAAAAAAGAAGTATATAAAGGGTAAAAAGTTTTGATGAATGTGAACAAAAGAACGAATGATCGTGTGGAAAATTTGTGAAAAAAATCATAAATTGGATTTTGGAAAAGATATAAAATTTCTATTAAATACTATTAAAAAAATAAAAATAAAAAAATCGTTAGCAATTCTCGAAAAGAATTCATAATAAACGAATTGAAAATATTAAAAAAAAAGTACAAATTACCAGAATATTTTGGAGTCGGAGAGCGTAGCAAATACGATGAGTTCATACCTCACTTAGTTTGTAATAGTCACGTTCACTTACTAATTCTAGTTTTGTGCCGATGATACGTAAGGATCTTATGTTATAAAACTTCACGGTTGGAAAAAAACGAGATAATTAGGACAGTGTACTATACTGCTAAACTAAGAGACCGGAAACAAATCCACAAGGTGAATCGGTCAAATGATTCCTATACCGTGGCCTTAACGACTATTACATCATTTACAACTAATACTTGCCCAAGAGATTTTAACAAACTTTCATACAATGGTACTAACTGCATGACGTTGATTAAATATAGTATAAGTATGACTACTGATAGATTAGCGATGAGGTATTAGAGCCAACTTTGAAAGAAGTCGACGTAACATTATGTTTTGTTTTTACTTCCTTGGAAGTACTGTAATCGAGAAAACTGTCGGTTTTCAGATTTCAACGGAAATATCCATTCTGACCATCCGTGAATCCATTTTTAATAGTTTCAGAGTGACGTCTGTACGTACGTACGCATGTATATGAATACGTATGTATCTCGCATTACTCAAAAACGATTAGCTGTAAAATGATGAAATTTTGGATTTAGGACTGCTGTAATATCTAGTTGTGCAACTCCCCTTCTGATTTCAATCGACTGGACCAAAAGTGTCAAAAAATAGCCAAACAATTTGAATTTGGACTTTTTCTTAGCTGCACTAATAGGCACTCATCGAAATATTTTCAACGATATACACCATAAACGGTACTTATTTTCATTGGTTCCAGAGTTATAGCCAAGTAAAACTTTAATTAATGACATATTTGGATCTCATAAGGGGAAGGCCCATCGATTCGAATCCGATTTCATTTTCTTTTTGTTAATTTAAATATATTGATTTATTAATAATTATTAACCTCTGATTGTAAAAATATTTTTACAATAAATAATAATTCAATAACATAAAAAAAAAAAAATATGAAAAAATCTGATGTGGACATCACATGACTTCCTTGTACACCTATTAAATTACATATACACATTTTGTTTAAACGAAAAATACATAAAATTTTATTTTAACCTCTGATATTTTTTCATATTTTTTTCTTTTAATTGTTATTATTGAATTATTATTTATCGTAATTTTTTTTACAATCACGGGTTAATAAATCGATATAATTCAATTATTTTTAAATCAATATAATTTAAATATTCAAATAAAAAAAATTTTTTAAAACTGAGATGAAATTTGATTCGAACCGATGTGCCTTCCCTTCTTCAAAATACGAGTATTTCATTAATTAAAAATTTATTTGGCTACAACTCTGGAACCAATGAAAATAAGTACTACTTATGATATATCGTTGAAAAGCTCTCAATCTGGGCTTATCACTGAATTTAAGAAAAAGTCCAAAATCCAAATTTTTTTCCCACGTCCAAAATCAAAATTACAACATTCTACGGCTAATAGTTACTGAGTTATGCGAGATACATGCATACATAGGTACGGTAGAGACTTTACGCCGAAACTAATCAAAATGGATTCAGGGTTGTCAAAAATGGTAATTTCCGTTGAAATCTAAAACCTAAATATTTCGTGATCACAATACTTCCTTTACTTCATACAACGAAGTAAAAACAAAAAAAAATATGTAATAAAAAATATAAATATATAAAAGATATGTAATTTAATAGGCGTACAAGGAAGTCATGCGGTGTCGACACAAGACTTTTTAATTTTAATTATTTTTCGTTTCGCTCAGAATACTTATAAATCTCTTTGTACATGTACAAAACATTTTAGAATACTTTACTCAGTAGAAATTGTAGGTCAGATTAATACAGATCGTAAATTCCTCGCTGTCCCATTAGAAGTACAATAATCCCTCGATATTCGGGTGAAAATTGCGCGAATAACGAAACCGCGAATAGCAAAGCCAAACTTATACGGCAAAAACGGGTTACGTTCTTAAGTAACCCGAATGACAATTTTATACACTACAGAACCTATTAATAAACAATGTAGAGTAACATACTACATGCTTATAAATGAGTTTAGACATAATATTCTTACTCGCCTACATAATTTTTATCGCGTTATTTTGAACAATGAAAAACTTATGTACAGTACTGAATTTATAAAACCGTTAACTTAACGCTAATAACAGAACTTTTTTAACACTAAACAATACGAACAGAAAGTTTTAACCACATAATGTTGGCCTATTTTAACTTACATTATTCTATTTAAAAATATCGTAAGTTTATTTGTTGTTTTATTTTTTTTTCTAGTTCTTTACGTAGCTCACTGTACGGGCGCTAATGCTTCTTCAATCTGTCGTCGCTTAAAGTTTATTGACCGCTCTAGAAAAGGGTCAATTTCATAAATCTTGGTTATTACCTGCCTAGCTAGACAAAAAATTTCATTAACACATTTTAAGTTTAACTCTTGTAACTTCTTCATTTCGTCTTCATCTTCCGGAGTAGATAAAGGCTGTGTTGTCATCTCTTCAAGTTCTTCTTCCGTGATCACTTACTTGTCACCGTGGATCAGCTCCTAAAAATCTGAATCGTCGATTACATTGAAATCGTGATCTTGTATTTCATGTGCTATTTGCAGAATATAATTTATAATTTCATTAGCGGTTTTGTTTTCTTCGTTTTTTTTCAGTATTAATTGTTTCTTAACGATGCCGGGCCCAAATTTCGCCAGCATGCACTAATCGCTGACGTTTTAATTTGACTCCTTAATATTAACAATACGATCTCTGCAACGGCGTAATTTTTCCACCGCTAACTCACAGTCAATGAATTATCCACCTCTGTTTCACGTATCGACTCCCTAAAAGTCCGCCGCAGATCTTGCGCTTTAAAAGCAGCGATGACCTCTTGATCCAAAGGTTTAATCACAGCTGACGATTTTGGTGGCCGAAATTACACTTCTACATTAGGATGAAAATTTTTTCTTTCTTGTGGATGAAATTTTTAATTTCTCGTGCAATTGTTCTGGAAGGAAACGCGCTGCTTCGTGGTCGGCTGATGCTACTTTACGAGCTATCTTTACGTTGTGCAGAGGAAACCGTTCTTGAAGTTTTTAAACCGGCCTTTAATAGCAGAAAACGTTAACGCATTAGTCCTACTTTCATTCTCAGATTTAACAAAGTGATCGTACAAACGTCGAGGTTTTCCTCAATCAAATAACAAGTGTACTGAGAGGTACCCTTCTTTGCGTTTGATCTTCTATCCGTAAATTCAAAGCTTTTTCAGTTTTTTCAATGATTGTGTCACGAAAATACAGTTGTAACCTTCGCTGACCCGAGTAAACCTGCATTCATTAACGTTAAACAGTTTTACTACTGAAGCTATACTTTCACCGGTTTACAGTTTAACAAGATTGACTTTCCTAATTAGAAGTATAACTTTTTTTTTTGTCTTTTCATCGTTTACTTCAGAAATTTTTTTAAAATTAGAAAAGGCGAATCCGTTACAAAAAATAAACGATAACCAAGACCCGCGTCTTGAAACTTAATAAAAACCACGCCCATACCGAATGTACTCGGGATATTGTATCACAACTGCGACTTGCAGGTACGTTGTTTCTACTGTACGTAACTGAACATTACAAAACGTAAACCGCAGTCCACCTGCCTAAATATTTTGATTTGAAGCGAATCTGCATATTGGCGCCAAGATTGTTAACGGCAACGTAGGATTGGCTGCCCCAGGCACCCGTACATAATTTCCCTATCGCATAAGGCTACAATTAAAATAAACATTATCACAAAAATATCCACATCGCATAGGCGTCGTGTATATTATTATGTTTTACTGTTATTAAATAAATATTATGTTTATTATTTAATAAATTACCCTGCTATGCTGATAACGTCCTCCCAAATAACAATGAAAAATTGTTTTCGAACGATAAAAGTAGTACAATAATAATAAAACATTTGTTAAATATTGTACTAAATGATAAGTTTTTAATTTATATGCGGTTTTACTAGTAAAACTCACTTTTTACAAAACTGCTTGAGGCAACCGCGAATGCCAAACCCGCGAATAGCGAGGGATTACTGTACGATATTTTAGTAGTTCCAGTCTGACAATTTCTTTACAAAATTATATATATCTATATTGAACAGCGTGATGAAATACAGCAAAACTCGACTCGCTTTCACACAACATTGAAATTGTTCTTCGAACGGAATCGTTTTTGAGGGGTTGTTCAAAAAACCAATGAAGAAGAAGCTGCATAATTAGCTAAAAAAACTCCTCTGAAAGAACCATTTCAATGTAATGCATTGGCGACTTGTAGCTAAAATTAGTGGTGGTGCTGCTCCAGAAAATATTTTCTGGGACTTTTCAAGGTCACGATTAAAGTTTTCTGTAAAATAAAAGTATCGGAAAAAATGAATCGAATAGAATTGCTGGAAGCAGGATAATCGAATTCTACACTTTATCACATTCAAGAATAAGGTACACCGAATTCGGTTTAACAGAATAAATAATAAAATATCAATACAAATAATATTTTGTAGTATTACTAAATAATAACGTAATAAAATGTCAGCTTAAAAACACTACATTCCAACGGTGCATAGATTAAATTTCTATGTAATACATAGAAAATTAGTTTTTTCTAGTTACCTTCAATTTCGTCCATCCAGCGTGTTTCTGGACAGATTTGGCAATTAAAGAGCCCTTGCTTTCCGCCATCTTCTGATCACTACTGAAAAAACAACTAAACCATTTTCATACTCCTTTCACCGAATAAACTAGAAAAGGGAACGAACAAGGAACGTTCCATACACACGCGGAGTAACAAAAAACTACCTTCCACCAGCACGCCAGGGTCGGCACTGCAGAAGCAACAGTGCTGTCTCTCCCTCGCAGATTCGCGTGTAGCTTCCTATATACGCATGCGCACAACAGCCAAACACCACGCTGGTGGAACTGTGAATCGTACAGTTCCATTCAAAGGTTTATGTATTTTTTTCATAAACTGGGGGATGGCTATTGACGTTAAGTTTAAGGATTATATATTGTACAAGTAAAAAGAAACAATTAAAGAAAGAAGGACTTATTATAATAAATTTTATCGATAATATCAAGTGGAAATAGGGGATGCTGCAGTTCCACAGTGCATATACGCGAGCCGCCACTGATGTAATGAGAAAGTAAGTCGTTGTTGAATTTTAATATTTTTAAATTTTCTATTTATTTAAGTTCTCGTTAAAATAATTAAGTAGCCTATATATTTTAAACGATATTTATTTGTTAAGAATAAGAATTTTAAGAAGATACTGAAATAAATGGAGAACATGTACATTATTAAGGCATTTATCCTTAAGTTTTTTTTAATCACATGCGGAATAAATTTTACACAAATAAATCTACGTATACAATTCTTTGTGTTACATTGCTTTTAATCCAAGATAATTTGGAATAGTATAACATTAAATTTAAATTCATTCTGCACCTTTATACATGGCATATAGCCAGGCGAGCGTATGGAAAGTATAGTAACAATGAAACAGAAACGGTCATTTTTACTGGTGAACCAGCTCGCTGCTCACTGCCCTCTACGTCAGAATAGAATTATGAAGAACCGTTCGGTTTAATTTTTTTATTTTTATTCGAACTTTTCGGAGAAGCCAGAAAGTCTGTGGAATGAATAAGCTGTTAAGATATATTATAACGACCCGGCGTAGCCCAGAAATTGCCCGAGGAATGCAAAGAACAATTGAGTAAGAGATAACATTTTTGAAAAGACTGATAACATAAGATGATTTACATACGTGTACTTTACAGACAAACGCACGCGCGCACACAGTTAAGTAAACATTTTTTTATAAAAAGTGATGCTAATATGTCCTTATGAGTTGTTATTAATCATTCATTGGCTGTCGGCCAATCACAGTTACAGCTCCTCTATTATTATTCATCTTTATTTATTTGAAACTAATTTTTTAACGTTTTAAACGTAGCAATTGTTAACACTGTAAATTATAAGAGAAATCATACAAAGGAATAAAACGGAAAATGAGTATAATATACTACAATTATGAAAACCAATCGACTTAAAATACTCTCTCTTTTTAAATTGTTTTGAATAACTAATAATCTTGCATAATATTCTAGGCTGATGTACAGCTTACAGAGCGATTGATGTAAATCTGAAATCGTAAGCAATGTAATTTTTAAAAATGAATATTTAATATTCAACGAAGTTTTTGTATATTAATAATGAAGTAATAATAAATCATTTATCAAACTAAGACATCAATAAAGACACAGCTGTATTTAAAATACAACTGAAATTATTTCAAATAAAAAAAAAAATATATTTGATCTACTTATAAAAATTCTACAAATAAATTGTAAAACTGAATTTTTTTACGTTAAAAACTATATACCTCTTAAATATTCCTATCTCTTAAATTACACGACTTAAAAATATAGATTTAAATCAGTCTATTTGTATACAAAAGTGGTACTGGAATGATTAAACGTTTGGAGCGCAAAATACAAAGTAGTAACAATTCAGAGAGCTATTCATGAGTAAATGAACAGCAAATAGTGCTGCCAGGGTAATAAACAGGACTGAATATTTTCGGAAGGAAAGTGACCTTCAACCGCTGGCTTATTGTTTTCAAAAAATTGTCTACTTCTTTTCTTCTCTGCAATCATATATATATATATATATATATATATTTTTAATCACATGTCTTTTTGTTTCTTTCCTTATACATATAAATTAATACTAAAAACTAGAAAAAAAGCAACTGTCTAGTAGTGTGATTGAGCGTTTGGTAATTAATGTCTTTGATAGTTTAACGTATTTAAAACGAGTTTTTGAGCAATACCAATAATTTTTTTTTTTTTACTGTATAAAGAAAATGCTGTACAGATAGAATATTTGAAAATTTTCTTTTATTAGTTACAAATCTTCTTTTCACGCAAACGTTAAGTTTGAATAATTTTTAATTATCCGGAGATAATGCAATGCAGCGAGATGTTACAAGACCGGTCGCGGCTTTGCCTGCGCTATATGTTATTTCCATTTCCCGACGCAGTCAGAGGATGTTTAGCCGGTCAGGGTTCGCATCATTCGCCTTTTCTATCTAGCCAGGGATCAAGAGACCTCTGGCTAGATCAGGGGTCTGTCCCCTTGATCCATCTATGTTTATTAAACGCATGCTTGCGATGATGATGATAATAATAATAATAAATAAAAGTTAACACCCGTTCAATTTACAAAAAATATCAATGTGGTGTCATTTCTATAGCCCTTAACTTTGATTGATCTAAGAATGTGGATTTGAAAAAAGGCGGTCTACAACTAAAAATATTTGTTATAACTGGTTACCCGCACGAAGAACGGGTAAAAATATTTTTTGCCCGGATCTTAGCGTTACCGATAAACACCATTACGATGTGACTGTAATTCGTTTCTCATTTTTTCTTAATCTCTTTTATTTTACATTTTTTTAGCCAAGCCAGTCGCGTCGCACCGTACACTGTTGAACCGCTTAAAAAATCGAAATTAAAAAAATACCCGAAAATGAATTTTAGCTGATGAGCATTTGCAAGTTGTAATCTAGTGAATATCTCATTTTATATAGTCGGAAAATTGAAAAAATTTGCCATCATTGTTCAATTTTTTTTCTTCATCCCTTTTAAGGTTGAATTACGAAAAATCTAGATTTTGTTTTTAGATGTTTCCATGAAAATTACATACACCAAAAATCAAATTCATAAATTCACCTGTTACCGATTAATTTCAAAAAAATAGTCAGGTTAAAAAAAAATAAACCTATTTTAACCCTTTAACTCGGAATTTCAAAACATTCCTTCCTAGTAAGCACTTACTCCTTAAGAAGTACATGTTTACTGATTTTCATCAATTTACAGTAGTATATAATATATAGCAGTTTTAGCTGAGCGTTGCTGAATCAGTCAGTCAGGAAATGGTCTTTTTTTATGTCTTCAGTCATTTGACTGGCTGATGCAGCTCTTCAAGATTCCCTATCCAGTGCTAGTCGTTTCATTTTGGTTTACCCCCTACATCCTACTTCCCTAACAAAATGATTTACAAACGTTGCCTGCCTGCACAATTTTCTCCTTCTACCTATCCCTCCAATATTAAAGCGACTATTCCAGGATGCCTTAATATGTGGCCTATAAGTCTGTGTCTTCTTTTAACTATATTTTTCCAAATGCTTCTTTCTTCGTCGATTTGCCGCATCACCTCTTCAAATGTCTCTTTATCAACCCATCTGATTTTTAACATTCTCCTATAGCACCGCATTTCAATAGCTTCAAATCCTTTCTTCTCAGGTACTCCGATCGTCCAAGTTTCACTTCCATATAAAGCTATGCACCAAACATATACTTTCAAAAATCTTTTCCTGACGTTTAAATTAATTTTTTTTTTTTTATGTAAACAAATTATATTTCTGACTGAAGGCTCGTTTCGCCTGCGCTATTCGGAATTTTTTCGTCCAACTTTAGTAATTCTACTTCCCAAACAACAACAAAATTCCTCTAACTCCATAATCTTTTCTCTTCGTATTTTTATACTCAGTGGTCCATCTTCGTTATTTCTACTACATTTCATTACTTTTGTTTTGTTTTTAGTTATTTTCATGCGGTCGTTCTCGCATAGGACTTCATCCATGCAGTTCATTGTTCTTTCTAAATCCTTTTGACTCTCAGCTAGAATTAGTATATCATCAGCAAATCGTAGCATCTATATCTTTTCGTGTTATATATATAAAGAGAGAGAGATAGAGATAGAGAGGTTGAGAGAGTGAGAGAGAGATAGTAGGTCCGGTTTAATTTTTCACCTCATCTGACAAGCATCAGAAATTAGAATACCCATATATATAAATAATTTTTAATAGTATATAATTATTTTATCTTTGTTGAATAACAATGAACCAAATTGAGCCAACTAACTGAAGTAAATAATTGCTTAAAATATACTTTTAAGCCTCAAAAACAAGTGGACTGAACAAGATCTGTAATTACAATATCAATTTTTCAAACTTTAATTTGGAAGACTGGAAACCCACCTGTATTTAGTATAAATGTAGACGAATGGGAATTTTTTTTAAATGGAATCCCATAGACTTGATTTTAATAACTTTAAAAAAGTTTTTCAATTTTTCAAATTTTCTAATATTTTTTGTTTTTCAAGTTGTGACTTGAAATGTTGTGGGACATGTGAGAAATATTTTGGGAAAAATTGTGTAATGAAATGGTATCCAGATGTTTTTAGTAAAAATTTTGATACTTTTTAATTTTACTTTTAATACTCAATTTTTATGATCATATCAGACACAATTTTTTAGCTGATCATTTTGATTTTTTTCACAACCACACTAAGTACTGCAAAATTATGACATTAATATTTAAATACCCCATCGCGTATTTGAAATAAAAATCCTTCAAGGGTAAAGCCGGGAAAGTCATGAATCTTTTTCCGGCCTTTTTAATACTTTGGAGAAAACAGAGTGTCCGTAAAAAAAACTTATTTAATAACAATTTTAAATTTTAATTTTTAATGCGTATTTTTAAAAATAAATTTAACTGTAAAAAAAAAATTTTTAATTTTACAAATTTTTAATTAGGTTTTTCTTTTACTATAAATTTAAAAATTTTTATAAAAAAGTTTTCATTAAACTGAAGAGCAACACGTATGAATGCTTTTTTTAAATTAGTGAATGGCACGTAGCCAAGATACTCATTAGTAACACAAAATTTACGATACAACAGCCAAATAATTTAAGAAACTTGGTTTGACGGCAAACCAGTTTATTACATTAAAAACAACTAAGAACCTAAGAGAAAATCTAAATAAGTAATGTATGTTATTAATGTGTCTTATTGTCGTATACATCAAAACTAATTTGCATACCGCATGACTGATGTTTCTTATACAGATCTGGCTAACCTCCTGTTGTCTAGTTATTCACCCCACCAGTCTCTTCGTTTTTTATCCCGCTACGCCTTTGTTTCTCCTCCCTCTGTCTTCTTAATACTTCATGTTATTTATCACAGAAATAAAAGCGTAAAATATTTCTTGTTGATCTTATTCAGCTCTTTTTAGAGTTTTACAAGAACATAATTTTATTCCACCGTATAATTCAACGTGCACGTAATATTTTTATTTAAAACGAACATATGACATACAAACAAATTACACTATACACATATAATATATATATGCGTTACAAATGTTGTGTATATATATATATATATATAATGTTGAAGAAGGAAAGAACACTATTTTAGGAAATGATTCTAGAACTAAAAATAAGAAGTACAAATAGCAACAAACAAAACCTATGTCCTTAAAGTGATCTGTTCTTGAATTATGGTTAGCGAACATTTCACAATAATTTAAAGTGATCTGTTCTTGAATTATGGTTAGCGAACATTTCACAATAATTTCTCTTTAAGTTAAATGAAAGTTTATAAAATTTTTTGGAACTCAGATTAAGAGAAAAACTGAGTAATATGGGTTTTTTTTTTATTAGAAAAATAAAATTAAAGGATCCAAGAACTTATACGTAGTACTTTCCCGATAAGTAAGTAATTTTAAAAACAATATGAAACAAAATTTTAATTACAATGAATAAAGACTACATTTCAGTTTTTAATTAATTAAATCAAAATTACATTTTTATAAAATAGAATTTTGAATACAAATATACGCGGTTCAATCAGCCAAGATACACGAATATTTTAACATTTGTAGAAAATGGTCCAGATTAAACAAAGCTTTTCATTAATATTTAAATGAAATTCTTTCATCTCAGCTGTTTTGTAAATACAAGTCTGATTTTTTATTTGAATACAGTTGACATTTTTTTTTTGTTATGAAAGAGCGGATATCAATAACTACTGTAATTAGAGGAAACTATTAGCGTATGAAAAGATGCCATACCTGATCGGGATTCGAATGCGGGACCTCAGTCACGGAAGTCGGCTGAGTAAAAAACGTTATTTTGCTTTTGATTAAAGCTAATTTCTCTGACTTTGTTTTCCATTTAGCTTGTACATTTCACTTTATGTCAAAATGAAATATTTTACAAGTTTTTATTTGCATATTAACAATTTAGCAAATGTAATTTACTATAATGCTAAAAAAGTATGTTTTTGTTTGAACAATTTATTTTTATAATCGGTCACCAAAAGGAATGCGACCATTAGTAAAATCGTTTGGCTAAGAGTAACGGGTCAGGAGACCAACCAAAGATAGCCCGACTCAAATACAATATTAATAATACGCATCAATTCTCATGACATAAACGAATCAATCAGTTAACAAAAACAGAAAACAAATAATACGTCAGATAAAGACAGACAACAATAAAGTCATCCTAGTAAAGTCATAAATATTAATGTCAGAAAAACATAACGTCCTAGAAGTTTAAACTATCATTAATATAACAACCGCTGTATAATCACGGTTCACGCACAATAATGATCATCCGTGCCTTTAAAGAACAGCGAGGTTCAGTATATGTAGCCGTCTCAAACATCTTTCTTTATCATTATTGTGAAGTAAATTTCACCGCCAGATGATTTACATGCTTGTCCAACTTTGATATACTATAGTCCCTACTCCCCTCATGAACACGTGACATACCAAGATGCCCGTGCACATCGTCGTTTCTAACAAAACCGTGGAATCCCTGATGCCGTACTGAGCAACTTGTTTTGAAACCGTTGGACGAATTCAACGTTACTATTACAAGTATTACCCCGTAATTGTGCACCGTAGCTCCATATTGGTTTCAGGAAAACCTTATACGGCAAAAATTTATTCGTCAAGAACAAATGAGATCGTCTACCAAGGAGCCAATAAATTCGTCAAGTTTAGCGTTTAGTTATCTACTCTTCTATTTGACATGATCCTTCCAGGTCGATCGACGATCTAGATATAACCCTAGGTATCGTATTCGTGTCCGGGTCAGGGATGAAAGTATTGTTCAGATGAACTGGAAGGTAATTACTCCTCCATTTGGTAAATGTTACCTAACTCTCGTATTTGAGGTAGGCTTCCCTTCAATTGAAACGGTAACTAGGAGCCAAACTTTTTCGGATGCTTTCTGAACGTCTAGAAGCATAACTTCTAATTGGATAACAGTATTCCTTTCTTTCTAGGCAACCATTGATCATAGTAACAATTCTGTGGGCCTGCTTGATGGATGAATGGCCGCCTCTAAAGCTAAACTAGTGACCGGAGATAGTTAATTTGAAATAGAAAAGTTCCCTTTTAACTACACAAATAATTTTTATAAGCTCGTTTATTTATATTATTCTGTTTCCTCCCCGTTTTAAAATCGTATAACATAAATTAAAATTTTTATTTATATAGTTACTACTCAATTGTGTTATATAATATTTATAAATCAAAACGGAAATAGTTAAATTTTTTAACACATTTTAAACAGAGGCACAAAAGTTTCTTTCCATACCAAAGGCATTTTCAATTTTTTTTTTTTTTTTTTTTTTTTATCAATTACATTAAATGAATAAAAACTAATATATGAATGCAATTCCTATTAAAAAAACATTTCTTATTTTTTATACAGATTTAAAAAAATATTTTTTTTCAAATATCTGCTTTTTTATTATTATTTAAAATATTTAATATTTTTCAAATAATATAAACAAACCACTTCATTTTTTTAATTATAAAAAAATTGCCTTTTGTAACCTTAATATCAAGATTTTATCGCGGTTTCCATTTAATCATTTTAAAAAAAAAGTTGTGCCTTTATTATCCTGAGGATAGAGAAATTCAACTATTTCCGTTTTTATTTATAAATAATGTATAATATAATTGAGTAGTAGCAACATGAATAAAAATTTTAATTCATGTTATACGATTTTAAAACGGGGAGGAAATAGAATAATATAAATAAACGCAGCTTGTAAAAGTTATTTCACTTTGAAATGAGTTCTGCATTAGGAAATGCACGAAATGGAAGTGGCAAAGTATCTTACTACCAATAAATAACAGTTACATTAATAAACTGGCTGTACGGATAATGGTCAATTGGGAAGTAGTAACCGAGCGAGAAAACAGACTCAAGAAAGAGGCAGATCCAAAAAACAGTCGGGTTGAAATAATTTGTTGTTATAACTTTAGACATTTTCTGATTATAGATGCTTTAATTTTATACGTAGGAAAGCTGCAGAGGGAGAGAGAGAGAGGTAAGGAACAGGAGTAAGATTACGAATGTATTCTTATTTTGTATTTTGTATTTATTTTGTATTTTTATTTATCCACAGCAGAAAAAGAAGTATTTAATCACAAATTAAAACTTAAAATCAAATGTAAAAATAAACAACCAAATAAACTATAATGCGTTATTAATAATCATATATTATTTCTTCGAAACAATAATAATGTTTAAACGAAATAATGAACAAATTAAATTAAATTAACAATTTGTAATAAATTAATTAATAGTTGACTTAATTTATCCAATTCTATTTAAGCGTGAGTCATAAATTAGTCAGTCGTAAATTAAAGAACACTATATTAATTTATTTTTTTATAATAACATCTCCCGTAAAAATGATAGATAATACAAAATATTTTCTTAAATTTATTTTTAAGTTATTAGAAGAGTTTAAAAATAAATTTTCTCTTACCAACTTAATCAGCAAGAGAGGATAACGGTAAAACTGACATACCTTTGTTTGTATTATTAAATAGAGATAAAATTATCATTCTGGTAAACGAGTCGGTTCCATAGACAAAAACGTTTCACCATAAGATACGTAACATATGTACCAAATGACATTATTTTCTTTCGTTAACAGACGATAAGATATTTATCTACAAGAAGCGATTTAAAGATAATGCTTTCTCTTTTATTATAGGATCACGAGTAGATACTCGTAAATTTTACTGTTGGATAAACTAAAGCCAATACGCATCACCCAAAATCTTCAAATTAGGCCCTTTAGTATACAATAGGAATGTAAAGAAGCTTCAGAGGATACGAACGGTATACGATAGTAGACGTCTATTTTTTTTTTTTCAGTCTGCAAACGTTATTTCAGTAACACCAATATCGATTGTGGTATTTTTTCACCGATTCGCGTTTATCCAATATTTTAATCGTTCTATTTTTTTATCTAATAAAAAGAAAACTTTCACAACGCTCATAATTACAACATAAAAATTATTCAAATTATAGAGTAAGAATACCGACACAGAAGATATTTATAAAACGGTCAAATCAAGATCAACAGAACGCAATACAAAAAAAAAAAAGGTAATAAACGAACATACAATATTTCTACGTCGAAAATATATTTGAAAGGAAACAAAGCTAGTCGTGAAAGTTTAAAGAATAAAAAAGCACACATATATAGAGTGGTTTTCGGAGAATGTAATAAACTCAGGAATGTTCTACTGGTGAAAATAAAGTTATGCCAGACATAACTAATAGCCTTCCATTACATACATTTGAAATTTCTCATTTTAATCTACTTCAAAATCTATTCTCTACAGATCCCAAATTTAATACATCAAATAATATTGATATTTTAATCGGAGCCCAATTTTATTTAAATCTTATTTTGTCTCATAAACGTATTCCAGATTCAATATATCCTATTATTCAAGAGACTAAGCTAGCATATATTCTTAGCGTTGTCTTCCTACTAAATTTGTGGCTTTTCACAAGCCACAATAACTTATATCATTCAACTATACTCGATTGTGATGTTTCACTTAATCAAATTCTACGTGTGAACACACTTCCAACTTCATACCGCTAGAAACAATCAAGGCAGATTTATCGTCTCATTATCACATAAATCTGATAAACTCCGGCTAGGTGATTCTTTCATTAACGCTAAAAATAGGTTCTCATATCTGGAAGGAAAATTATGCAACAATTCTAATCTGAAAGGAGAATATTCCGCCTTTACGCAAGAATATGCCATTACTAATATTCTGACGATTGAACTAATGATCAGATATATATTACTTACCTCACCACCCGATATTTATCGTCGAATACTAGTTAAACCTTGACACTAATTTACAACGCGTTTTGTGGCGTGAATCTCCTGATCAACAACTACAACATATTGCACTTAGAAATATAAAGTATGGAACCGCTCCTGCTTCATACTTAGCCACTAGATGTCTAATCCAAATATCAAATGAAAACCAAAGAGATCTCCCATTAGAATGTAATGCTATTAGAAATGATTTTTACGTTGATGATTTTATTTCAGGCTCTGACCATCTAGATAAAGCTATCCGACTAAAAACTGATGCTTCTAATTTATTCCAACGTTATGGTTTTCCATTTCATCAACGGTTCGCTAACAATCATAATATTGCTACTCCTGAGCATAATTGTTCTATTCTGTTAGCCCAGGAACATGAATTACATACCTTAGGAATTTTGTGGAACAATTCTGCAGACACATTGTAACGGCAAATTTCCCAGTCTATTGAAACTAAAATTTATACTAAAAGAATTGTTCTCCCTATTATTGCAGAAGTATTTGACCCATTAGGCCTTATTGGACTTGTTTTCTCTCAAATGTTTTACGCAATGTTCATGGCAACTTAAAATTAATCGGGATGATAGATTTGATTGCCTACAACTGTGTTACCTCAATGGCATAAGTTATACAATCAGTTGAACTTAATTGAATTAAGATAAGTTGTCCAATTAAATTCAATAATGACGCTGAGGTTAACTCGATCCAAATACACGGATTTTCGGACGCTTCCATAAAGGGATACGGCTGCTGTATCTACGTTCGAACTTCATTTTCTAATCAAACAATTTTGTGTAACTTTGTTCCAAATCAAGACTTGCTCCTTTAAAGCAAATAACACTATTAAGGTTTGAATTATGTGGTTGTTTATTACTCTTTCGTTTGTTAGTGAAGGTTTGATTGCCTGAATATACATATTGATGAAATAAATTTGTATTCAGATTCAACAATAGCGTTGTGTCCTGGATTCGTGGACATCCATCTGCTTGGACGGTGTTCATTATTATCAGAATTACTGAAATTCAAAGAGATACCTCAAACGGTGAATGGCACTATATCAAGTCGTTTGAAAATCCGGCTGACATATTGTCTAGGGGTTGAAATCCAAGTAAATTA
The DNA here is from genome assembly GCF_047948215.1 of Lycorma delicatula. Lineage (NCBI taxonomy): Eukaryota > Metazoa > Arthropoda > Insecta > Hemiptera > Fulgoridae > Lycorma > Lycorma delicatula. Next base: position 45,317,053 of record NC_134456.1, on the reverse strand, counting down.
ATTGATAAGTCGCTTTGATGGCATGGTCCTTCTTGGCTCTTAAAATTTTCATTTCGTTGACCAAATAATCATACTAACTTTAATAACTGTAGTAAGGATCCGAAATATCGTTTTAGATTCATTTACAATCTTAAATTAAATCTGACCGAACTAATCACTCCACTGGTCATCTAACTACAAGGGAATTAAATCAAACTCTTACATTTTTCGTAAAACAGTCTCAACATGTACATTTTAGTGGTGAAATAAGTAAACGTAAGAACAATCAAATTATTTCTAACCGAAGTAATATCATTTCACTTGATCCGTTTCTGAATGACTTAGGACTATTACGAGTGGGAGGTAGATTACAACACTCTTATTATATTACCAAGCTAAACATCCTATTATCTTACACTCAAAGGCAAATATAATTAAATTAATTATTATTTCTGAGAATTTCCGTCTTTTACATTCTGGTATACAATTAATGCAACATTCATTACGCCAGAAATACTGGATCTTAAATGCTAAATCAAGCATTAAATATCATTAATAAATGTTTGAATTGTTTTCGTTTTAACGCAAAAACTCAAGTGCAACAATTAGGTCAATTACCACCTTTTAGAGTACTACCTTCCTGTCCGTTGTATCTGAGCAATAGACTATGGAGGTCCACTTACAATTCGTAATGGCGGGCAGCGATCCAAAGTCACAAGTAAATCTTATCGCACTTTTTATATACCTCGGTACCAAGGAAATTCATTAAGAATTAGGCTCTGATTTGACTACAGTCATTCATAACAACACTCGAGAGATTTATTTCACGAAGAGGTATTCCTATCCGAATTTTTTCCGATAACGGTTCCAACTTCAGGTCTGGCAAGAATATTTTGTATGACCTTCTTCGATTCGGAAAATCTAAAATCAAACATTCAAGTCTTTTCATCCAAATAAAACATATCATGGTCACTCATTCCACCCTCTTCACCGCCCCATTCTGGCGGCGTATGAGAAAGCATGCCATTTACGTCGTGTTGTAGGATAAACAATCTAGAACTTTGAAGAATTTTATACGGTTTTCACACAGGTTGAAGGCTGTTTTAATTCTCGCCCCATTTTTCCTGTTTCCACAGATCATAGGGACAAAAACCACTATCGCCTGGTTTAAGGACTATCTTTATTATCTCCAGCAAAGAATTAAATGGCGTTTTACTTCATGTAATCTGTCTATAGGAGAGTTATTATTAATCTGTAAGGAAAACTGTTCACCAGCGCAATGGAAATTCGGAAATATCACTAAGGTTTATCCAGGTCCTGACTAATTAGTTCGAGTCGATTTAAAGAATGCTGACGGTCAGTTCCGAAGACCTGTGCATAATTTGTTTGCTGCCAGTGTCTGATAATTAATTGAATATTATTTATTTGAAATAAAAAAAAATACTTCACATGTTGCTGATTGAGAATATTGTTAAAATAATTTACTAATTTATTTATGTATTTTATTAATGTGCTTTAAACTGCGATCAATATTATGGTCACAAATGTTACATATTATTAACGTAATATTCCGTATATTTATCTTGCTCATAGCTCTTTTACACAGTCATTACACTCTCTATGTAACGGCACCATGGTTATTCGGACCAGTGCTTGTAGGTTAATTGGTAGGAACTGAACTACCACTACCACCGAGCCTCCAGCATTCGTTCAAACAATTTACAGAAATTAAGAGACAAATTGGCCTGTATGATTTCGGCGACTCCGTTGTTCTAAGTTTCCTGATTAAGACCATTTTCGCCCATTTACAGTCTGTTGATATAATCGCGCAGCAACTAATAATTCATCGTACCCAGCAGCTCAACCGGTCCAATATCGATAACCATCCTCACTACCTCGACTGGCCATCCGGGCCAGTACTCTTTCGGAGCGTCATTCTCTTACCAGCCCTGAGCAGTTCGTGTAACTAAAACTGGATAACCTCGTCAGCCACGATTTCCTCTGTCCAAGGAACAGCTCTGACCGGGAAAAGTTCCTTGAGGCAATCCCTCACTTGTTCCGTAAGTGCTGGGAGTCTTCGTCACAGTCAACCAGCGACTATGTGGTACCCCTTGCCCCAAGGATCTGCATCAATTTTCGCACAGAACTTCCTCCAACAGTTATCTTTCGCCTTCCGAATGGTCATTTTGTATTCGTTTCTTGCCCTGGAATACTCCTGATGTGCAAGAGTCTTCTGGTCAGTGTCAGTTCCACGATTTGCCCGATGGTAACTCTGATATTTCTGCCTTTGGACAGATGCTTAGGTTTGTCTCGATTTCTTTAAACCGGTTGGTGTTTGTGGTTGGTTCTGTTTATCTGGAAATTTTGTAAATCTTTGGTGGTTCATTTTTCATGAATATCTATGAAAATGTAATCTTATTTTCCGGGTTAATATTTTTTTTTTGCGTATTTGTAAATTTCTTTTTCACTTTTCAATTTGTAAATTACATTTTCTTATTTTGTTCATTCAATTTTTCTTAAATTTTTTTTTTAATTTTCTTATTTCTTCTTGTGGAAAAATCTGCAGACATTTTGTTCCATACAGTGTGTTCATCATATTCATGCGTTTTCTTCTTACTCTTGATAAATGTGAACATATCCTGTCATTTTTTTATTACTTATTTTTTAATAATAACCCAGCTGAGCTTAAATATTATTAAGCAATTAGTAACCTGAATAATTAATAACTCCCTTTCCTTTAAAATGTGAACTAAACAACATTACTAATTTTATATCTGTTCTAGCTAGACAGTATGTTTTAACATAAATTTTAAAATCTGTACCTAAAGTATGAAACTATTGTGATGTAATGTAATGATTAATTAGTTCAATGTAAATAAAGGTAGTGTAAATTATCCATAGTTTATTTATCCGGCAGTTACTTAGTGTATGGTATTACCTCAGCCAATGTATTACACCGCGGCTGGAACAGCTGTACATTAATTTTGGTCCTCCGGACCAGATACTTAAAAAATGTGGATAGACTAGATAATTAAATTTGAAGTACAGCTGCATGTGAAGTTCTAATATATATATATACTGCAGCTTAGCAAATTTGATCTTCATTGGTGATCTTAAATAATAACAATTAACTTATGACTGATCGAAAATATTATTTTGCAGTTTCTTCACTACATTGATTCGGGGTTCGTAATTTACGTTAATGTTATCTATACAAAATTATTTGTGTAATTTAGTTTTACTCTGGTTTTTTTTGCTATATTAGTTATTGTAATCATTTTAAATAAAGAACAATTATTAAGACAAATAAAATCAATTAAAGTTACATTACAAGAATTGGAACATTCGCTTAAAATTGGCTGTCACCTTGTGACAGCCTTGCAAGTCAAATTACGAAATCTGCTTGAATTGCACTGCAAATATGATTCCATTCAGTCACAATTAGAAATGAATGTTGATGATGATATTTTGGCTTTTGATCGAGAACAAGCGAAGAAAATTTATGCAAGACAGAATGTACATTGCAACATTTATTAGATAGTCAACATAAAGTTATTAATCAAGAACATTCTGTAGACAAAGCGGTTAAACAATTACAATCGCAACCTATCAATTTACCATTACAACAAATTCACGATTGCATATTTTAATGCAGAACGCATTTTAAATATAAAATGTTTGAATAATGAATCATTAGATCTTCTGATTCCCTTTAAGTACAACTTGACAATTCAGTATTGGAAATATTAAAGGACAACATTACAACAGTGCATTTAAATCTCATCGCAAACACCCACTTCAAAGATTAACAAGAATCATAAACATAATGTTAGTTATTATTCTACATTTAACTTTAAACGCTGTTTATTTTGTAAGCTCAGTCATCAGTTAACAAAAACGCTATAATTTTTTTAATTTATCCAATGATGGGGAAAATAAAGAAGAAAGTTCTTATAACCATAGGCTCGGAAACGCTTGGTTAGTCAACATCAGCAACCTTTATTTTTAATCTCACCGCAAAGTTTCTTACATTCTTTGGGAATCACTCTGTATATAAGACGAAGATGATTTTTAATAAGGTAACTGTCCAAAGATTTTGAAATACTTTCTCATATCATATCATAATATAATTACAGAGAATTAGGTGAAAGTACGAAAAAACTGTAGTTGTACGACGAACTTATGTTATAATAAAATTCACTAACCGTATCGGAAAGTTCTAATGACATGAAGAACATCAAAGGTGAAACCAAAAAATTAATGTAGTGTCACTAGTCGGCTGATCGTGTGAAATTACATAATTTTAAAAAAACGGCCCCTTGCATGTGATTATAAAGTTTGGAACCGCTGGTTTTACAACAAAAACGCTGGTTTGAGAGAAGGGGCCGTAGTGAACATGCACCAAGGTCATGTGACCTTAATAACATGGACTTAGCCCTACGGAAAATTTTAGAATCTGAAATGTTTGCTGTAAAAATCCACAGTCGGGATTACCTCTGGCGAAGGATCTGCATCTGCTTTACTGAATCCTTAGATATTTAAGATAATTATGGAAACGTAATGAAACCGTGGTGAGTTGATTGTTATTTCATTACGGAGCACCTTCTTTAAGGAAATTTACGTTTCATAAACTTTCCAATAGCATTAAGGACATCCCAGCTTCATTCATTGTCATTCTTTTATAACTGTAAATTAATCCCGATTTATTCTTGGATTTGTTATCACTAAGTGGGGCTATATATATATATAATATACACAATACCTTTATGAAAAAAAGGAGTTCAATTCTTTATAGCTGCACCATCACATTACATCATTCATGAACTTACTTTCAGTTCTTGGCATCCTCAGCAATGACGACCTAGCAAGTTCACAACTTTACCCACGGAACCTAATGAGGAGATAGGAATCAATAATAATAAAAAAAGCGGTGTGAAAAAGGAAGATTTACTGTAAAAGAAAATTCAATAAGGGATAAACAATCCCACTCACCGGTAAAGTAAAGTATTTCTGGCGTTCACAGTCTTTAAGTAAACTTAATAATCTAGATTATTTGTAGGATTGAAGAATATAATTTGTTTTTCTGTAGGTTTGGAACCTGATAATCAACAGGACATACTTCGTTTGCCACACTAAAGAAGATAACGAGGTCTTTGAAGAAGGTCTCTCATAATTTGCTATTTATTGAGGATGGCTTACCGTTTTCTGGCACGATATGTATTTTATTTTCGGCCCCCTAACTACTATTTTATTATGTAAACAGCATATATTTTTCATGGATAATGGATAAAGGAATTTGTGTTTTCTTATAACTTTTTATGTTATATTTTAGTTTTCTGAAAAAAAAAATTTCAATGTGATAAAAATACCACTTTCGAATATATAAAATAAATATGTAATATTAGTCTACGTTGGAAAATGAAATAAACAGATAATCGTAAACGTCTGTATAGAGACGAATAAGATTATATTGATTTACTATTAAATTACTGAAATTTATCATTTTAAAAATATTGGGAAGGATTTAAGTATCTGTTTGATAAATAATAAACAATAAGACCCTAGTTTGTTTTAAAATTGGCAAGAAAACGCTTCAACTTGTTTTAAAAGAAACTAAATATAAAAAAAAAAAAACTTTCTTTAAACGATGTTATTTTCAGTTTTATAGTTGTGATTTCAGTGGTTCACAAGTAATGATGAAGTAGTTGAAATATTTCAGATATTGTAACGGCTGCGATCCGATGGCCATTTGTCAATACCACCTTGTGTTTTTGTCATAAGCTCGTCGTAACACGGTTCTTTATCTGAAATTACCTTATAATGTTCATAATATTTCAAATGAAATAATAATAACGTTTTCAAAAATAAACCTCTATTCCGTATCTTTCAAATAAAATATCAAATATTATTTGTAAAATTATTTAGTAAAATACAGAAAATTATTTAACATTAATAAAATGAATGAAATCAAAAAAAAAATTAGGTTAAGTTGAAAATTATAATCTTGGAAAGATGAAAAATAAGTAAACAAAACAAAACTAACGCTCATAAATATTTATTTCTATTTCGGTAGTAAAAGTCCTACGTCTGATAGAGCGAACTCCTAGATTCCTTTTCTATATGATAACAACATATTTACAAATGAAAGAAGATTGTAATACTCCGCCAGGGATGACAACAATTATACGATTTAAATAGAAACATGTAAAAAAAAAATACAAACTTGTGAATTTTAGGGTTGGGTTTGAGCAACCGTTAATTATTATGGGTAATTATTTAGTTGAGGTGCCTCACCTAGAAATCACAAAAAAACATATGAAATTCATTCAAAATTAATATTTATTCATTTAATGATGTATTTTGGGTGTCGGAAAATAGAAAATTAGCAAAAATTTACAGTGATACAAATAACACATAACACAATGAAAATCGAAAAAAATACTTATATCATAGCGAAAAATTATATTTAAAGATATAACTGTTAATCTGAATCAGATTTCGATGATACTTCTGCTGAATCAATGTGTGTCTCACTTATAATTCGCCATAAATGGTGAAATCGTGTTTTATAATCACAATACTCCTTTTAAAAGGGAATACTTCCTTTTTTTACATAAATTTTTCAATACTTCCTTTTAAGAACGGTTATATGTAACTCCGTGAATAATAATTGAATAGACCCCTTTTTTGTTTTAATTACAGTAATATACAAAAAGCAGGTTTAAATAAAAAACTGAATATATATAAATAAAACTATTTCTTTTTTCTTTCAGCATATAAAACTTGTATCTCAATGCGAAATTAAATCTGACAAGTTCCTTTCTTTGAGAGTAATGAACAATCGCTACACGAACAGTAGCAGCTGTGGTGAATACAGAGTGAAGGTTCCACGCATAGGCCAAATATCACCTGCAATTCGATGGACTTGGAATGATAATGAAGAATGGTTAATTTATTTAATACTTCCTTTTTTCGTCCACATGTTCGTGGAAATGGAATTTCCGTAACGCGGCACATTGCTTCTTACTTCCCTCCACTGACTTTCGATTATCTGCGTATGTGCCCCAGGGTACGGATCTATAAAAATGTACGTATGATTCACAGTTAAGGGTTGGAAGCCTCCTGTTTTTAAACAATCATACGATTTCCAACGGTCACTAATAATTGTAGTACCTGGATGCACATAGTCCTTTATAATGCGGAGAAAAGTTTCCTTGTCACGTGTCGGTACTGGAACCGTGAAAACTTCTTTTGTATCTCGTTGTATTCCACCAAATATCCGATTTCCATTTATAATTCTGCCGCGATTATATTTTCGTTTACCGATTTTGGCTTCATCGATTTCTCCAACTTTGCCTACGCTTTCAACTTTTTTCGAATTAGTACACACATATTAAAAACAAATTTCCCGAAAATAATTGCTCCGATCTACCACAGAACTAGACGATAAATTTAGCTCGCTACACAATATATCTTACAGAGGTGGCTTTATTACACACCATATTACGGAGAAACGTAAAATAACAGGTAATTCTAACCTAGCGGTGGCTAAACATGTATCGGCGTATTGCGAAATGGATACGTTACACTGTTTACTTTCATATTTCTTATGTTTGTTAAGTACACGAAGGCGTTTTCTACAACGGAAAATGTGTCGATCTTCATTCAGCTTCAATTCGTTATTATACGATGGACATTGTGTGTGTTTCGGCAAAATGCCGTGATTGTAAAAAAATTGTCTCGCAATATCAATCGACTGAGAGAATTCAATAAGTGTAACAAACGTAAATTCACAATTTTTACATATACCTTTCAGGTCCAGCAGATTTTTTTTCATCCATTGTAAGTCACTCTATTTACTTACTGAACATTGTAAATTCTATAAAGAAAACTCAGAAAACTTAAACGCCTGTGAGAATAGCAGACAGCAATGCAATGTAACGAATACGTTATAAATAATAAAAGGAGTGTAGTGAATAAGAAAGAATTCTACATTATCCGGAGGTGAGAATCTGCATTATCGAGGGTATCAATATTCAAATATCTACTTTTCTGACACTTCATTTCCATCATAAAATACATTTCAAAAGATTTTACTATGATTTGATATGTTTTTTGTGATTTCGGGGGTCGGCACCTCAACTAAATAATTACCTTATTATGTATCATACTACTACGTATTAATAATACTCGTGTATTCGAAATATTAATTGACGATATTCGTTCCTTTACTTTGACTAACTTACAACAAACAATGTATATATATATATAAAGGATATCGATGCCGATAACTGTTTGTTTGATAGATTATGTTTTTGTATTTATTAAAACGTTTTGGAGATTTTTAGCGACAGCATGGTGTATGTATATATATATATTACATATACATTATATCAGGAAAATGTGGGAGGATATTTTTTGCAATCATATAAGAACAACTAACTTTACAACAAAATGTTTAAAATAAAATATCACGTAAGAGTAAAAAAATGCTTCATATTGACTTTCAAATACGCTAGATGACAGTAAGGAAAAAGTCTGATAGATTTTTGTTTTCTATGATTGATCTTACTCTAAAAATATTGAAAATGAGCCTATTTGTTAATTTATTTAAGATTATTTAATATTTTCAAGAAATAAATAACTAAAAATTACTGATCTCGATATAACTGGATACAGGATCCCATGTATTGGAATTGTTAAAATTTGAAGCGTAAACTAGCGCCAACAAATGAGTGGCTAGAACTAAATAAAATGAAACGGCGCAAGCGCAGAGGTAAATGTAAGAGTAGGGATAAAACCTCGTTTTAGACCGATGCAGTAGAAGTGTTCTGATTTTGTATTTAAAACACTGATCTCTTTATAACTATATATCTGATCTCTATATAAATTTTCTACAACTGTCCGTCAATTTCTGCTTGTGTTGCGAGAATGATCGTTCTTTTGGTTATCTGACTTGAGTAAAATAAACATCCCTACAATCACGATTATAGTCGCGCAAGCGTATTATAATGGTTTTATTTAGTTCCTAACCACTCATTCTGCGGCGCTGGAGTATGCTTCAATATTGAACACTTAATTGTATTTTACATCATAAGGATCCTCTATCTAGTTTTATACAGATCAGTGTTTTCACATCATTTCAATATAAAATGCTGACACGGACACCATAAAAAATGTGATGCAGTGTGGTGTCCACCAAAATGCAATAGTGTAACTGCCCACTTTATTAAACAATTAGAGGATCGTATCTCACTTTCAAATGAAATAAGTTTAAATGAAGTATACATATACGTGTATATATAATTTAATAGGCTTACAAGGAATTCATGTGATGTCCACATCAGATTTTTTATTTATATGTATACGAGTAAATTATTAAACTGGTCATAAAAACCGATAAAACTTTAAGAAAGTTTTTTAACACTGGTAAACTTTGGAAAAATGAAAGTCAATATAATAATGTAACCTCAAAAATGGCTAGTTTTCTACACAACATCATATGAATTTTAAATATTATGACTTTCATACAAAATATGATATTGTCAGAATCGCGTAGCTTTTACATGATAACTATCTGATAACTTTAAAATATTGAAAAACGTTTTTGAAGACTGAGCTTAGATTTTATCCTCGTTGAATCTGGGATTATATATTTCTTGTTTTTTATAGTATGCTTATTTGCAGAGAGATTTATGATAATTTGTACTATTATTTTTTAACAGATTATATTGAAACCTTCCAATAAACGCAACTACTACATCCATACAAACATATTTAAGTTTACTTTTACAATAGACAATATTTACTTATATAAATTATATTACATTAATACTAGACAATATTGTGCAAATCCATCCAGGACAATTTTAATGTAATATTTTAGTAATTATTTAACCTTAATGACTACGTTATATTAAATTAGGAAATGTTATCTCGGGTTAGGAAAGCGGTCCAACAATATGTAATAGAACAATGAATCGTACTGTCCGACGAGAGGCTGAAACGTAATGCACAAGGGAACGTAACGAGAGAAAACATGCCGCAAAAAGCATCAGGTGCTACAATCTTTTGGTTTCATTACCTACTATTAACATTCCAAAACTCGTTGACCCATGCCCTTTCATTTTCTATCGGTTTCCAATTTTATGGAGTCGAATACGTTAACGAGTCGGTTAACAACGTCTAGCGACTAAATTTTTAACAGCGAAAAAGTGATCGCCAGTGACATTCATCTCCGTTCACGGTGATGAAAGTGTTGATGGAAATACCGTAAGTAGACAATAAAATTTTGCGCATCAGAAGCCGGTAAAGAGATTGTTAAGGATGAACCTCGCAGGGGTTTCTACGACTGATGAGAAGCATCAAAAAAAAAAGGTGAAATGAATCGATTCAAAATGACCGTCGTATCATACAACAACGCATAGCAACCTAGATAGGCGTAGCGAAAATACTAATAGCACACACTTGCACGATGAACTATCGTAAAATTTGTTCAGGGTGGATGCTAAGCGAACCTACAAAAAAAAAAGAACATCGAAAGGAATGTAGTCAACAGCTTCTGAAACGTTATCCCAACAGGAGGTGACTTGGTTTTCAATACCGTGGCGGGAGACGACTGAGCATGGAAAACGGTAATCACAATCCTGTGCAAAATAACTCTCTTGGTAGTTCTATGATTCCAAACATGTGCGTAACCGACTACCCGGGAACCGGTTCAATTGTAAATTCTGTACGATACTTAGGTTAAAATATCTTAGGGGACCCGTGTGTGTCGTGTCCGACAAAACGGAGAGCCGATAATTCTCCAACATAACAATCCTCGACCACACACATCGCGTGCAGCCGCTGATGGTCTTGTGAGTTTTAGATTTGAATCTATTCCATACCCTCCACATTTGGCGCCCTGAGATTTTCACTTCCTTCCGGAATTAAATAGAGATATTAACGGTATCCATCTAATTATAGTAAATGTATAAATAACCGCTTATCAACACTTGAATGCGAAGCGTCCAAGCGCTTTAGGAATTAAACTCCGTCTTCAAGAACTCTCATATTGTCCTATTTATAACATTAATTAAAACTTCACATGTAATTTGTAAGAAAATCATGCATGATATGCGTAAAAACATAACAGTTGGTCGTCATATATTTTAAAATTATGTCAACGTAAACGTCCTGTCAATTTGGTGGTCTGAACTGTTGTTTTAAAAGGGAGGTGGATAGGTTTGGACATCTATTATTACTATTTAATACTTGCTTGTATAAAACGTAATTATCAAATTTTATCTGTTCGTTTATTAATATATTATTATTTAAATATATATGGTATTTTTCTAAAATATTAGTATTATTAATCGAGTATTTTAATAAATTTGTCTGGGTCATAATTATTTACAATATATTTAGCAAAATTTGATTTATATGTTTGATATTTTTGTATACAATTTAGACGCTCTTTTATTGTTATTGATAATGATCGACTGGTCATGCCGATTTATTTTAAATCGTAATCTGCATATTTCAAACTATATATGTATTGTTCATTATCAATAATCAATACGTCATCCACGTATCTTTTATTATTATTATATCACATATCTTATATTATTATTTAATTTATTATATTGCTATTTCTTTTTAGTTAATTCTGTTAACGTGTTTTTAATTATATCGATGGTTCTATTGATATCGATGTTAGTGTACTTATCTTTTATATCCAATCTAATGAGTTTTGTTGTGTTGTTTACTTTTCTGCCATTAATTGTGTCTACTAATTCGTTCCATCTTTTAAATTATATTTATTATCGATTTCAGTATATTCTTTAACAGTATTGGCTAAAAATTTACTTAGCGAGTAAGGTGGTGAATTAATACAGTTTTTAGGTCTAATGGGTATTAATTTAACCACGAATGATGAACTGAAAAGTAACACGGTGACGTAGTGGTTCAAGGAAAGATCCACCATTTCTTGTTTAACGAACGAAAAAACTGATTCCCCGTTGGAGAAATTTGTAATAGTAAATAGGGACTAAGTAGGAAAATATATGTAAGTTTTTGTAGCAAGTAAAATGTACTTTTACGCCGCATTTGTTTTATTTGACTATTTCTTTTCGTTTGCAAGTTATGAAAGACTGAGAATTACATTTTATCTACTACACCGATCATTAAACAGTAATGAGTGCTTCAATAACAACAGAGGTATGCGAAAAAGTGATAAATACATTCATTATCTATACACCAGTATTGTTATGCTTTTCCCGTTTATCACAACGTGATAAACTTAACGTTTGGCCGAGGATACCCCGGATGCTAAGACTTTTTATAAGTAACTCATTATAATGATAAATCCTGTATGTATCGAAGCCATAGATACAGGAACCCACGTAAGCATTAATTACGGATTTATAAAAAATCTATCTTAATATTACAATTTTTTTTTAAATTTAATTATCGGGACCTCAAAACTTCGAGTATCTATTTTAATCGGTGTTCTATATTCAACCGTTTTAACAACTCTAACAGTTTCAATAAGAAGGGAAATAAATGAGTGTCATTTTTTGACACCTAGCATCAATTTTCACTTTCGAACATTATTACAAAAGTTAAAGTTAAATATATGTTGAGACAGAAAGAGAGAGAGAGAGAGTATCTATAAAAATCGTTTGAAGAATTGAGGGGATGGTCCCCTACATTGAAATAAACATAAAAGTATTAATCAACCACGTCCGGAAACGCGTAGTTTACCGGCTATCTGATTTTTTGTATTTTCAACATAAAACTTTATTTCTCAGGAACGGTTAATGTATCGAGGTGAAATTTCGTATACTGCTAGGATACCTAGAGATTTACTTGTATAAAAATAATGAACCTGATCTCTCAAACCATTTCAAAATGGCGGGCATATACTTTTTTAAATTTTTAATAACTTTGCAACCGCTGGTTTATTTAAATGTTGTAACATTTTACAAAAAAAAGTTATGCGTTTTATGATAAAGAGAATGACATCTTATTTATACATATCCGTTCATAAATAGCAAAGTTACGGCAAAACTTCTTGAAGTGAATTACTCTACATTAAAAAACCAGTTTTCATTTCCTCCCGAATAAAATTAAATAACAACACGATCTCTACAGGAATAATTTTAGTAATGTAATCGTGTAAGAAATTACAACAATTTAATAATATTTAAAATATTACAATAAAATAATACATTATTGATATCATGAAGATATCATAATAAATAAGAACAATATTGAAAAATTAATTGCATTTCACGTTTTTCGTTTAAGAACAAAAATAAACAAATTTGGCAATAAATTATCTGTATCAGGTAACTTTTTTTTTTAATTCATCGCCGTAAGTTTAATTAAAAGAATTACTTGAAAAATTGTAATAATTAATTTTCGTCAATTTTTAATTTACGACATTTGCATCTCCATTTTGGTACAAATAGTCAGAAATTAATTTTTATAATATCGTTTTGTTTGTCTCGAAAACACCTTTAAATCAACGATCACATATGTCCCATTTAAAGATTGTGAGCCCGCTCATGCCACCCGTCCTCCAACCGAACGACGAATACTCTTAAATTGGGGCTTATTGAGTTAGCCTCTCTTATCGGAGAAGATTTACAAAAAGAGAATCGGGATATATCAAATAACAAAAAAATTAAAGGAGAGCATTCAACCGCAGTTCTTGCTACCTGAACCAAACATATTGTTGACCGCCATTTTGAATTAGGCAATCAGAATTTCATATTAATTGTATCAATTTTCTCGTCTCATGGAGTTCTTTAAAATGATATATCAAATGATCAGTGGTCCCGTTTGAAAGTCTTGAGTATTTCCTCACCCTCCGACACCAAAAAAATCAAAAATAGTGAAATATACGTCATTAAAGTAGTATCTTGGTACAAAGAAGAATGCCGTAAACCGCATCCAGTTATCTCAATTATAAACAAAATTTAGATAAGGGTGTAAACAACTTTTCAGCCATGTACTTTTACTTTTTACTTCTCATTTTTCTACCGTGTGATCAGCCAAAGTGTTTGACTATTTTACATCGGTTATGTTATTCATGCAGATCATAAAAATAATGAGAAAGAAAATAGTGACATCGTGTTTTATCAATATTATATTTAAGTTACCGTTAGTTCGAATGTTTTTTATTTCATTTTACATGAGAGCATTTAGCGCCTTTATTATCATCGAATACCAATCAAAAGATTATTGTAGGTTACATTAGTAGTATTTTTTGGAATATTAATTTTAAAAATCTTGGCACTTTTCGGTACCAAATTAATTAAGATTAAGAGATTTTATTTGGGTGTCAACCTGTTGTTTCTGTATTAAACTGAGAGCAGTGTCCGGCTCGCTTAACAGGTGCCGCAAGATGTTATTAATATGCGTAAGTAAAGCTGCGCACTACCGACTAAACAACCACCCCTGGCTACCAGCTTTCCTGGAACCGCTAGTGAAGAATTCATTCTGGAAGGACGGGGGGTTTACACTCCCGTTCACACACTAATACGACATATTGTGATGCAATCGCATCACAATAGGAATATAAACAAAAACACATTAGTCACAGAAAATCAACAGCAAACAACTTTCTTACATATTTAAAAAAAATTATTTTACGATATAGTAGTAATAAAAAAATGATGAAAAAGGTACAGCTAAAAAGTATGTTGACTATTATCAGAAAAATTATGTAGGTACTGAAAAGTAACAGAAGGAGAGGAGTCATAACAAAAAGAGAGAAGAGAGAGAAAGCGAATGAGAGAGAGTATGTTTTAAGAAGACGTTAATGGTGAAACTCTACAACGCAACTACAAAAAAACTGCAGCATGCAAAAAAAAATAATTTAAATAACTATTTTCAAAACTTTATTTAGATAATTTATAAAGAAAAAAATTTAAATAAAAAATCTTAATTTAAAATCAACCCTAAGACAATTAAATACGAGTTGTATAAACAAATATTAAAAATAATAATAATAATAATAGGAAATCAGAAGTGATGCCTAAAGAAGAAACGGACCTACCCTTCATTTTTACTTATGTTAACAACAACCCGCACGTAAAACTATTTACTGAAAGACTGCTGATTCAGGTATGTGTTTAGGAAACAAACATTTTTAAAAAGTAATACTTTCTACAAAATTTGGCAAATACATTTAAATGCCAATATTTTAATTCTCAAG
Organism: Lycorma delicatula; assembly: GCF_047948215.1. NCBI lineage: Eukaryota > Metazoa > Arthropoda > Insecta > Hemiptera > Fulgoridae > Lycorma > Lycorma delicatula. The sequence continues at coordinate 45,301,866 of NC_134456.1, read as the reverse complement.
TCGAATTAATCAACAATATTTTCTGTCATTCAAACGACCGAAAACAACGGTCACGCGACCAAAGCCGCGTTCCGGAAAAGTCTTACAACTGTGGATTTTTCTGATGCACGGCTTACAAATATACACACACACACACATAACTAAATTTAAAATAATTATCTTTTTATTTATATATAATTTTTTTTTCGTTTATTTAATTCAATAAATCAAACTAAAGCGCACGCACATATCGTATTTAACTCTCATCAGTGAGGCGGTACTAGCGGTGACGGTCGACATTAACTAAATTAATGTAATTTCACAACTTTCATACAACAAATTTCGCTTGTACGGTCGGCAGGCTGGTGCAGCCGCGAGGCTTATCGTAACAGGCACCGTTTCGACCGGACGATCGAATTCGAGACCCAGCCAGAGACCGAGTTACGTTTTTTACACTTAAATATAATTCATTTATTTAAAATTCTACCGCTTACCAGTGACGTCACAACATAACAGTCGACTAAAACAGCATTTTTTAAGGAGCGGGGTGCAACTTTATAATTTTTTTTTCGCAAATATTGCTATTTTTTAATCGTTAACAAATGTGCCTAAGAAAAATATGGCCTTAATTAAGTAAAATCTTGAGATACTGACGGTGTGCTTGCTGTACAGTCTCGCCCCCTTGACGTTTTAAACTGAAAATTTAATGGCATCAATGCCCCATATATAGAAGTAATCTGACCAAGTTTAGTGAAAATCGGTCCAGTAGTTCTGGAGATATAAGGTGATATAGAGGCCAACAACGAACACAAACACGTACATAAACACATTAACATCAGGAAAATTTCCGTCTGGTTTTTTGGGTTCGTTAGGTGTCAAAACGTCAAGATCCAGTGAAAACCGCATATGCCCAAAGTGAACTAATTACAACAATTACTGCTCCAGAGTTATATCTCTGCTAAGCGCTACCTAGACGGAAAAGTAACAAATTTAATTTGTATTGTACCGCCTCTCCATTCCAAAAAATACAAAAATATCTGTAATTGTTTGACTCTATAATTTAGTTGAATGTGACCCGAAATGAAATGAAAGTCAAATCCTGAAACTTAGGAAAGCATTCTAAAAGTATCAAATCCTATGTCAGGCTTACCAACGAAACATTTTTTTTTTTTGACTAATTTCACTGATCCAAACACACTCTTGCAGATCAGCATGTGAAGCCCATAAAAATGCTTATAATATTCAACACTATAAGTTACACATTCATTATGTTTCGCCATACGGGGTGATTGTGAAGTGATTAATATTACTATCAGAAAAAGCAACTCTGAATGATACTTCTTGTAGAGTGATTTACATGAGTTTTAGTCTTAAGAAAGACTGGGACAAATAGATTTAATATATCCCTCTCTGTTGAGAAAAAAAATAAATACAATCAGCAGGAGAAAAAAATATTTAAATTTTTTTAAATAGCATTAATCTTGTTTAAATTGCTTGGTGTGGATGTAAACAGTCCGGATATATGGACATCTTGAAAATCGGCGTCTCACTGTACTTTATACTTATCTTCATCATTATACAGTATTTTCTACGGGTAATTAAATACTAGAGTTTATTTATTTGTCAAATACTTTCATAAATCTTTAATGATTTTATAATTGAAACTTAAAGGAAAATGCACAACAGGGATATTAACATAAAAAAAGTAATTACGGATAAGTTTTAATATTAGTCATCAGTCGTTACAACGATTGATCAGTGATGGTGATGATATTGTTATTTTAAAATTTCTAAATTCAGTTACTAGCACGATTCAATACAAAATAGATTTCCAATTTCTAGATTAACGTTTCAACCTAATAAACTGTTCGTTTAGAGTAGAAAAAAAGTAAAATTATGAATTAATAAAAGAACTGATACACCGTTTTACGCAGTTAAAAAAACTTTCTATCACAATAGCTGTTAACAATCTCAACACCGTTTAAATAATACAGTGACGTCAAAAAACGATATGTTTTTAATACACAACACTACACTTTTAACATACTGCAAGAGGAAGATTAAAAGAATAGCTTTTATGAAGATTCGTTTCGGAGGGAGAATACTTATCAGACTATGACCGCCCTTAAAGGAACCCCCTTTTTGGTTAAGCCAAGAGGGGTTAGAGACAATGCCACACAAATCAACAATCTCCACCTAATGTAATGTTACAATGAAATCATCGGACACACTTAATGGAACTAGAAATGTCGGAAGTGAAGCCGAACGGAAATTTATTCGGATAAATCAGATTAATGGCCGCAAAATACGTTTCTTTCATCATAAGAACTTTTTAGCATCACTTTGATCAGATGTTACGTAAGTTACAATTGTTATACGATGCTCGATGATACATCAAACCCATTGAATTTCAATACTAGTGCAACGATAATTTTATTTCCAATTTGATACTCATCAATTACTTTCATTTCACTGCATAAGAGAAACTGTTGCAATGTATATAAAAAACTAATATCAAAATCAATACTGAGATTTTCCTTCCGGTAGGCCCCGAGTTCGATAGCAGCAGTTCGACCTGCTTGGTCTTTTTCATATATTAAAACACTTTCATACTTTATTCTTATACACAAACTTTAGGCTTTCCCGATGAATTTATAATTAAAAAAAGGAATTATTAACAATAATTTTATTATTAATTATCCGTCGACCTTCGTAGCGAAGCTCATAAGATATTGTATGTACGAATCCCAGTCAAGCTTGGAATTAATATCCACATAGTTCATCTAAGAAAAAAATAGATGAAAACAGCAAAATAGCATAATGTCTGAAATAGGACGCTAATTTGAAATTGCTAGTAAGAACAAAGAAAAAAAATTATTATTAACCCTGAAATAAAAATGGCTTTTAATTCCTTAACTAGAGCAAATTTTTAATTTCTTGTACGAAATAAATGAAGTATTGTAATCGCGAAAATTTTCAGTTTTCATATTTCAACGGAAATATTCATTTTGACCATCCTTGAATCCATTTTGACTAGTTTCGGCGCGACGTCTCTACGTGCATACGTACGTATCTCGCGTAACTCAAAAGCGATTACCTGTAGAACGTTGAAATTTTCTATTTTGGGCTTTTGTAACATCTAGTTGTGCACCTCCCCTTTTGATTACAAATGACTGGGCCAAAAATGTGTATACAGTCGACCTCTAAATAAAGCGGGGTTTCAATTTTCAAACACTGGATTTTGAACTTTTTCTGAACTGCAGTAATAAGCCCTCCTTGAGAGCTTTTCAACAACATATATATAAGTGGTACTTATTTTCATTGGTTCCAGAGTTATGGCCAAATAAAATTTTATTTAATGAAATATTTGGATCTTTCACGGGAAAGGCACAATTCAAATCCAAATTCATATACATATATTTTTTTAACTCTTTTCTTAAATTTAAATATATTGACTTATTAATAATTATTAACAGTTGATTGTAAAAAAAAATTTTAACAAAATTAATAATTCAATAATAACAGTACAAAAAAAATATGAAAAAAGTATCAGAATTTATCAGTGAAATTAAATTTTATGTACTTTTCATTTTAATTCATACATTTTTAGAATTAGAGGTAATCATTATTAATAAATTAATATACTTAATTAAAAAAAAAATTTAAATATATGAAGTCGGATTCGACCGATGTGGGCTTGGTTACAGATCCGATACGTTCTCACTTACACCACATATCTACTTAAGCGATGTGAAAAAAAGTTATTACATAAACTAATATAAAATGCTAAGAAAATTTTTAGAGCCATTTTTCTTGAGTATAACTGAATATTGCGCGTTAGTATTTTGTGATGAAAACATGTAAACAGTGTACTCTTCACACATGCAATATGGTTCAAATCCATTGTCTCGAAGTCCGTCCCTTCCCCTTGTTTGCTACAGTAATATGGATCTTAGGTGCTTTATATTGGTTTAAATTTCTATAGAAAAAGATTACTATAGTTATTTTCTTTCAGAATTAGAAATAATTTGCTTAAGAAAAACAATTTTTTTTTTAACATTACCTTTATATTACAATAATTTTATTTCCAAAGCCTATCTTGTTTTTTAAACATTAAGCATGATCTTAATATATTAGAATAATTTTGTGGATCGTTATAAAATTTAGTTTTTAGCCTATAAATACGGTTCTGCACTAATTTGGTTTTCCATTTCTTCTGTATAAATAAAAAATTATTTTTTTATTTATGCATTTGTTTCAGTGTGCTTGATAACAAACATCGCTATAAAATTTAGTAACCTTCTCCTGTTTCGTTTTCGTTTTCATTTTTTGATGGTTACATCATAATAATTTAAAAACGTAGTATTAGATACACAAAAGATTTGCATTTATTTAAAGAGTAATTAAGGAACTTTTATTGTATCCTAATGTTTCAGGTAAGATTGTTGAATTGCATAAATGTTTTATGTTAATAAAAACTAATATTTTAGCAGTTTTGTAACTGTTCACTTTATTGAAGAATTGGAGGATCGTATCTCACTTTCAAACGAAATAAATTTAAATGAAATGCAACAAAAAATGTGTATATGTAATTAATTTAATAGGCGTACAAGGAAGTTATGTTGGTGTCAACATCTGAACACCGGTATCTACGATCTAGCATTCAAATCCGTATAAAAATAACTGACTTTACTAGGACTTGAACGCTGGAACTCTCAACTTCCATATCAGCTGATTTGGGAAGATAAGTTCACCATTACATCAAACCGGTGGGTTTACTACAGCATATCTAAATTTCAATTAAATTAATTTTACACAGAAACATATATATATGTGAAAGTAATACCGTACTTTTCTTCAAAAAATCTGTAAAAATCATGCTCTATTCAAGCACACAGCATTCATTAGTGGCGTCTCGTTTATAATAAAAACGCAAATAAACTTTTTCTTTATGAGAAATTATTAACAAGTAGCTATAAATTACAAAAAGTTGAAGACAAATTTATCAATAAAATTAAAATTGTAAATCAAAGTCTACGTCTTTGTGTAAGCCACATCGACTTTATTAATATAATTTTAAGTGTAACTTTTCAAAATATTCGAGCCACAGACAGGAAAGCAAATCAGGATTGGAGGTGAATCCGTAAATAAGCGAATTCATTTCTTTAGTTAACAATTAACTCGTATGATATAATCATTCTACGAATAATTAAGCAGTTAAATGTTCTAATAAATTAAACAAAGTTAATTTTTCTTTCATGTAAAATATTTTATCATTAATTATAGAGAAAGCCAAAAATTTATCTGTCTGTCTGTTTGTTTTTATGTATTCGCATCACGCCAGAACCAGCCAACTTATTGCTTTCAAATTTTCAAGACACATCTGTATTATACCAGAAAATATTTTAAGCCGTAAACCGAGAACTTAGACCCCTTGGGGATAAAGTTGTTAATTAAAGATATTCGTTAAAAAGAAGAAAAAATTAAATATTATTAAAAGTTAAATTAAATTTTGTCACAAAGGCCGCAGAAATAAGTCGTGAAGTTTTCCTCGTCAAAGTTGTGCTTACTTTAGTTACCGTAGTTAATACTAATCTGTCTTTTGTAATTTAGTTTCTTTTTCAGCTTTTTTATAAAATCGGAATACTTTAATTGTTCTCTATTTGTATTATTCTCACAGACATGAGGATAACGAACACTGCGGGGATCCTGGGTAGACGACCCGGGGAGCGAAGTGAACTCCAACCGGCTAGTAATATTTGTAGAAATTTTTCACTTGCAAGATTGTTGTAAAGTAATATGTTAGTAGAGTGACAACAATAAGAACACTGAAAACGAAAACAGGGCATTTAACTGCAGCAGGTAGCTCCGGGTAGATACTATCAGTCGCTAAGTTTCACTCTGAACTTCATGTAGTTTTCATGAGACGGAATCGTGTATGACACTACAGAATGAAGGGAGCCTACCAGCGTGTGCCTCACTGATAATATGATACCTCCCTCTCAAACGTTCCCTATAACAAACACACACATACACGCACAGTTTCTCACCCCAAACTCTTATCCAAATAAAAAAGAAAATATAGCTTCCCGTTTTCTACTCCTCCCTTAGGGCTATCCCTTGACAAGGCAACCTTCAGCCACACATACTATTCACCCTTCTCCCATCCCGATATAAATTATTCAACCAGAGCGAATCCAACGAGCGCTGCATACAGCTTCCGGTCTTGTATATTGCACTTTGTATGATTTTTTTTCGAGGCCGTTTTATTTATCGATCGATGATCGTATTTCTTACTTTTAATATTAAGTAAACAAAAAATAATTTTCCTCGCGGACATTACATAAATAAATTTACTTCGATTCGTACTATATTTTGCAAGTTGATTATTAGATATATTGAAATATTCAAATTATATCGAACTTTCAGCAAATCAAACTTTGTTTTGAAATTTATAACAAACCGCCAAACTCTACGGGTTAGACGAGCGGTTAACATTATCCTTGTTAAGCTTTACACCATTCGTTTCTGATTATCTATCGTTTTAGGCTCGATTTCAAACAGAAATACCTTTAATTGAATATTACCGGCCATGTTTGATCGTGTAATTAAACTGCATTGTCTAAAATATAATAGACAAGTAAAAATTAAATTAAGATAAAGTAATAAAATTTTCAAATATTTTTCAAGATAAATGAAATTATCTGTTTTACATCAACGTCTATTAAATCACATAATACTTTAAACGCTCATAAAAAAGTAGAAGCCACACAAACTTCTGCAGAGATATTATGTTAAAAAAATCATTCCGTATTGTTCTCTCCCCTGCTCTGATTAATTAAAAGTTTAATAAACTGATTAAATCAGTTCCAGTAATATTTTTCCAAGGAGAAAAAGGCAATCTTTTTAAAGTATATATATATATATATATATATATATACATGTGTGTGTGTGATATCTTGACAAATATATCTAAAGGGGTAGTAGAAGGAGAAAGGAAGAAGAAGGATGAACTTAAGAGATGAGTTGAAGATTGGAAATTACATGGGGACAAAGGAGAAGACTTGTACAGAAATGAATGGAGAAAGCGGTGGTAAAAGAGATCTATGATAATGATGTGTGGAAGCAAACGCTAGATCCGGAGTGAAAAAGATAATAAAAATGGAATATTTCGAAACGTCAGACCAATGATTCTGAAACCTTTTTGCCCACCGCCCACATTGAGAATCAAAAATTTTCATGGACCCCTAAAATTTTCAAACTTACCATCTGTTAAAAATAATAACTGCAATTGCTGTTTTTAGGATGCGCTGTTAAAAACTACAATATGTATCTCACGTAACTCAAAAACGATTAGCTGTAGGATGTTAAAATTTTGGGTTTGGGATTGTTGTAACATTTAGTTGTGCACCTCCCCTTTTGATTGCAATTGACTGTACCAAAAGTGTACAAAAAAGCCCAAAATCCAAAAAATTTGGATTTTGAACTGTTTCTTAACTACAGTAATAAGCCCTCATTGAGAGATTTCAACGATATATCAAAAGTGGTTAATCAATGGTATCATAAGTGGTATTTTCAACGGTTTCAGAATTATGGCCCTACAAAATTTTAACTAATAAAATATTTGGATCTTATAAGGGAAAGTCATATCGGCGAGAATCCGACTTCACTTCCTTTTTTTAAGTTTTCTTGTTTTAATTTAAATATATTGATTTATTAATAATTATTACCTTGTAATTTAGTTTTATAATAAATAATGCAATAATAACAAAAGAAAAAAATATATAATAAAAAATATAAATAGATAAAAAATATATGTTATTTAATAGGCGTACAAGGAGGTCATGTTGTTTCTACAACGAGGCTTATGCTATTTCTGAGTTGAAACTTACATGTTAAATGAGAGCAATTAAAACGTGTATTTAATTATATTTGGAAGTGTTTTTATTAAAATTGTTTTCAAGAAAATTACAATTGTATCTTAATAATTATATAGCGATAGCATATTCAATATAACAATACAATGAATAGAACAAAGCTTTCAACTAAAAATTCACATTAGAGGAATCAGATGTGCTTTTTCCCCATTTTCTGTGGGCTTTCTAGCGCTCCCCTGAAGGCCTCCAGCGCCCACAAGGGGGCATTATCGTCGACTTTGAGAACGAATGCTATAGACGGATGTTAAAAGTTAGATGGGCAGTTAGAATATTCGATGAAAAGATATGTATAAGGACAGATGAAAGACAATTCTTCTCATAAACATTAATCAAAATAACAGCCGTTTTCGACGGACGGCCAAAAATCGTTATCGAAGGAGTAATAGAAAAGAACCGTATAGTAAGAAGTAAATGGAATTACGAATATATAAAAGAAATCGTAAATAATGTTAACTGCTCAGGCTATCAGGGACTTAAGATGAAAACACAACACAGAAGACTTTGGAGGCTTGTGCTACAAACCAATCCGAAGACTGATGACGGCAAGAGAGAGAAACTGACTAAAACCACAAAAAAAATTAATTAAACTGTTACCACAATTAACAAAATGTAGAATATTATTTGTATGTTGTTAGTAGTAAAATTTTTAATTTTTATAAAAAATTGAATGTAATAAAACATTTTAATTTTTTCTCTTTTTTATTTTTTAAATTGATTTAAACTTTTATTGTTACTTTAAATATTATAATATTAAATAGAACTTTCTATTTTAATTTTATTACATTATTTGTAACGTAAGTTATTAGAGCAATATAACTTAATATTTTTTGAAATTAAATATAATACCTGTTGTAAACTTTTATAGTTAAAAATAACAGGTAGAAAAATACTACTATTTACAAAAGTAAAAACTTTTACCATTACTATTTAAATACAAAATGTAAAAAATGAAATAAATAAACGAATTTTTTAAACGGTCTATGAAAAAGATGAGATTCTGAATTCGCTCAGTATGGGATTCTTCAAACAATACTCTTCGAAATCAAATGAATCGATTTCTAAGATATTTTACATTGTAGAGAAAGTAAAAAAGATTGTTTTGAGGTCGGAACATTTGCTAAATTTCATGTCTTTTTTTTAGTGTTTCATTGTTAAACAGTTATTCAAGAATGACAGAGGACCTCTTTTGAAACCAACGGGTAAATAATAATAAATGGTAGCCGTTTTGATTTGATTTGTCGTAGCCTGAAGTTTTATTTATATTAAAAGTGTGGTTTTTAATGCCCTTTACAGGGTTTGTTCAAAAGTTAACCGGATTGAAATTGGCAAACACAACTTGTTGAAAATATGAGTACATTCGATAACGATCTTCGAAATAGGCATCTTGTTGTCAACCACATAACCCTCACTGCGACGTTTCGACTGTTGGTACGCCTTCAGGAACTCCTGATGCGGGGGTCACGACCACTTGAACAGTTTCAACTGTCGCGAATCGGTCTCTTTTCATGTGGGGGGGGGGCAAAAAGAAGTCGCAGGAGATAAGACGGGGGCTGTAGGATGCCTTTGGTAGGATTGGACTCTTGTTGTTCAGAAACTCCCTCGATGTCAACGTAGTGTGGCTCGACGCATTGTCAAGGAGAAGAATCCAGCAGTCTGATATCCCAAAAAAATTGTGAATTGGACGCGAAACCGACTGCAATTAGTTGCCGAGAACAGTGGGAGCTCGCGTATAGACACTGTAGAAACTGCAGCACCCCCTATTTCCACTTGATATTATCGATAGAATTTAATATAATGAGTCCTTTTTTCTTTAATTCTTTTACTGTGCGCTTCACAGTTCCAGCGACAAGGTGTTTGGCTGTTGTGCGCATGCCCACATAAGAAGCTGCACGCGAGGCTGCGAGAGAGCGACAGCACTGTCGCTCCCGCAGTGCCGATCCTGGCGTGCTGGTGGAAGGTAGTTTTTTACTCCGCGTGTGTTGTGCTTAATAACCGTGTACCATATTCTTGAATGCGATAAAGTGTTGAATTAGATTATTATTTTGCTTCCAGCTATTCTATTTGATTCATTTTTTGTTTTTTGATTCTTTCATTTTACAGACTTTAACCATGGCCTTGAAAAGGCCCAGAAAAAAGCTTTCTGGAGCAGCACCCCCAGTAATTTTAGCTGCGAACCGCCACTGGCTATGAACCCTCACTACAAATTTTAACACCTATAGCACATTCGCGACACACTAGAGACCATCTGATTTCTTTCGTACAAGTCCAGTATAATGATTTATCACAACACTACAATTTCAATTCAAAATTATTGAGCAGCTCCTCCTATCGGGTTTTGGAGGCATGTTAATCTCAAACTGAAAAAGAGATCGTTTCCAGGTAGAACCACTTGCTAAATTTCATTTTGCTATGTTAAGCTCCTGGAAAATTATTTAAGATTTGTCATACTTAATTAACACCGGTATATATAATTATCTAAAAATATAATATAATTCATAATAACAAATTTGTTAATTACAATAAAGTAATAAGTAGTAAGTAAATTACTATTCAATTGTTTTATAAATGTATTAATATATTTCGTTTTTTTAATCCAAAATTACTTTGAGTCTAATAAAGATCAGATAAAATATTTATTTCTATTTTTTTTTTTTTTTTGGTCATAATTTCTTATTTCATGGTCGTAACGTAACGATACATGGCTAAATGGAATTCTGATATTTAATATATTTTCATGCGAATAATAACACAGTAAAAGAAAGAAATAAAAGTAAACAAATAATACACATTATTCCAGTCTTATCTTAAGTTCGTTATACTCTAATCTAAATAATTTCTCTACATCCTTTCATTATTTTCATCAAAATGGAAATTTTTTGTTTTTTGGTAGATTTTTTTATTCGAAGCATTAGTTTTTTACAGTCCTACCCGTATTTTAAACAAAAATAAAACAATTAAAAATAAGTAACATAAACCTATTTAACAGAAATTTTAACCTATTTAACTAAATTTTTACCTATTTAACTAATTTTTAAAAAACATCAATAAACGTAAAAACAATATTTTTAAAATCTTTATATTTCAAGTTTTTGAAGTTGACCTACGAAATTACTCAGTAAATTAATCTCTGTCGGCACTAATTAAATATTTATTTGACAATGAATTCTAAAATTTTAAATTAAAAGAAGGTTTGAACAATTTTTTTTTGAGTCGATGTTTTAAGTTTATTTTTAAAGAGTTTGATAAAATGAACAAATGTAAACAAATGAACAATGTTCATACGACAGATTAAAAAAAAAAAAATCTAACCTAAATGTTTTGTACACGGAACAACGCGCCAGTTTAAATGTAGGAAATACTAGAATTACAATAATGTTATCTCTGTAGTTGCAACATTTCCTGACAATTGTTACAACCGATTTTTTTATTTTATTTTATTACATTACACTCTTATTTGGTGATTTATCAATTTCAAACAATAAAACAACATATATATAGGTAGGTAGGTATTAAATATTGAATCGTGATTACTACTCGTGTTTTATAATATGGCCGAAATAAATAATATTTCTGCAAGAGTAAACAAAACGAAATAAAATTAATTGTTAACACTTGGTGTTAAAGCGGAAACATCAGAACGGACATCGTGACAGCATGGAATTACTCCCAGTCCCAGTTGAGAAAAAAAATATTTGAATCATAGTGACGTTCTCAACAGGAAATTTGACTTCTAAAAACAGTTATAATATAAAACAACCTACTTTTAAACGTATATATAATTCGCTCTTTCAATTACAGTGGTATATTCCATTCCAAAATATTTCTCTAAAAAAAAAAAAAAATTATGAAAAGGGATAAAAAGGAAACGGGAACTAATTTTTATTTTATCTTCATTTAAATATTACAGTACACGAATAATTTTAAAAAGTATACTATTGTACAAACACTTCCATAAAAGTTCATTTGTTTCTATCTTTTGGTTCGTTGACTTCTTTCTGCTTAAGTTATTATTTTTACGACTAAAAACATATTTTATTAAAAAAAAACTTATTATTTTAGAATTATAATTTACATCTTTAAAGCTTAAAAATCTTAAGTTTTATCTTTAAATCTATTAAAAATCACACTTTATTTAAATACAAATCAAGCAGTTAAAAAAGATTACTTTATTCGTAAACGCATTCATATTTGTTTCTTTAGAATTTTTAAACATTTCCACTTCTTATGCAGAGAAATCGATTTAAAATTTTATTTTTATATGCAAATATCATAATTCTTATAGGTGTACGAAAATATAAAGCAACTGAAGAGGTTACTTCCCTTAAAAGAAATAAATACTAAAAATTTTTACTTCCTTGTACGAAGTAAAGGAATATAGTAATCGCGAAAAATTTCGCTTTCCAGATTTCAACGGATATATCCATTTTTAATTAGTTTCGACGTGACATCTGTAGGTACGTATGTCGCATAATTCAAAAAGATTATCCGTAGGATGTTGAAATTTATGGATTCATGACGTTGTAACGTCTAGTTGTGCACCTTCCCTTTTGACTGCAATCGGCTGAACTAAATGTCCAAAATAGTTCATAAGCCAAAAAAATTTGGATTTTGGACTTTTTTTTAACTGCAATAATAAGCCCTCATTGAGATTTTCTCAACGATATATCATACATAAGTGGTACTTATTTTCATTGGTTCTAATGTTATAACCAAATAAAATTTTAATTAATGAAATATTTGGATCTTCGGGGAAGGCACATCGGTTCGAATCAGACTTCATCTCCTTTTTTTTAATTTAAATGTATTGATTTATTAATAATTAATCTCATTGTGAAAAAAAAATACTATGAATGATAATTCAATAACGAAAAAATATGTATATGAAAAATATTACAAGTTATTAATGAAATAAAATATTATGTACTTTTTATTTTAAAATAATGTGCATATGTAATTTAATAGGCGTAAAGAGAAGTCTTGTGGTGCCAACATAATATTTTTTTAGTAAAAGACTTAATTTAATTTTTGATAATTTATAATAAAACCAAATTAGAATATCATTAAATAGAACTGACTTTTGAGTCTCTGTAGAAAAAGTTTAATTTACACTTCGTTAACTTCGTTAAAAGTATTAAGATTTTTTTTATTTCCGAAATTCAAATCAGGAAAGAAGCATTTTCTATAATAACAAAATTGAACAATGTAATGTATTTTACGGTTAAAGGCTAACTTTTACTAAAAAAAAACGACATACTTCTTTATTAATAATTGGATTTCTGTATTTTGTATCATTCTGAATTCTCAGCATTATGCATATATGCCTATACAATTCAAATGTGTGTATGTTAGATTTTATAATACGATTCATTTCTATAAATGACATTTTTACTACGTTTAGTTCCTCCTGACTTATCATTGATATATCATTACTCATAAAGAAAGCAATTCCGTCTAGTTCCTCTTGTAACTTAGGTACTTTACATGCAAAATGCGCTGACATAGATAGAGTAAATAATGAATTGAATTTTTTATATATATATATATAAAAAAGCCTAAAGAAAAAGATCACATGGGGTGAGATCGGATGACATTGGAGGCTACCGGAAACAAGCTTTGCCATTGGGTCCGTGCCGACCGATCCAGCAGTTGAGGAAACGTCTTTTAACCGATATTGTTTGCTGCCAAATAAAATGCTCTAATCCTAGTGCGGTTGAGGAAAGAGATATATGCAACATATCCGAATAAGCGACTCATGCTACGCTTGCTTCGGCGAAAAAGAACGACTTGTAAACCTGCCGTCGCAAGGGAAACATTTAATTGGGTAATCCCTTGTAGCGCATAAACTTGACTCGAAAATAATTATTACAACTAGAATAAGAATTAAAAATGATACTATGTTGCTGGAAGAGCAAACAGGTTTTAGGATCGGTACATCCTGGGCGAATAACATTTTTAGTTCAAAACAACTGACAGAGAAAAAAAGAGTACATAGAAGTGAAGCACACCTTAAATTTGTAGATTATTACAAACCTTTTCATAAATGAAGTAGATGGGACGACGTGGTTTTCCCGTACATTTAGGAAGGGTAGTTAGGAGTTCATATAATAATTCAAAAATATGTATGACACGGAAAAGAAATACGATTGCGATTACAAGTCAGAGTCTTTTTCAGAACTGTAATACATACTCGATATTGTTTAACGTTTTTATAAACAAACTTCTTGGAGAATGGATATAGCATTTACCTTTTTACGGATATGATACGGAAAGAAAGAATATCCTTATGATACTACACGCAGATGACCAAGGGTTCAGGAGTCGCAGTCTTCGGTATTGGTGCAGTCAAGCAGAAAGTTAGAACGACCATGTGAGTAACTAAAAAATGTCCTTTTCGCTCTTTTATTATAGTCTTAAATCAATATTGCACACCTCATTCAAGAGATACTGTAACGAATTAAAATCCCGATATTCTCTTTTGTACACCCGTTACAAATATGTATATATATGACTGCTAAAAAGTATGACAACCCTTAAATAACTTTTTTACTGTTAAACACAGACATCCTACCTTGAAATAATTTAATCTTTTGGCATAAGATCACCACACCTAGGGTTGTGGTACAATTTTTTTTTACCATCAGGCTACGACAATCCTAACGAAAATTGTGAGTATTTATATTCTCCATAACTGATATGCGCCCACACACACACACACACACACACACACACACACACACACACACACACACACACACACACACACACACACACACACACACACACACACACATACACATACACATACACACACACACACACACACACACATACACATACACATACACATACACATACACATACACATACACATACACATACACACATACACATACACATACACATACACATACACACATACACATACACATACACATACACATACACATACACATACACATACACACACACACACACACACACACACACACACACACACACACACACACACACACACACACACACACACACACACACACACACACACACACACACAGCCCTACTCAGAACGAGTACACTTATTTCAAGTGTACATTCCTTCTGCAGTTTCGTTTTGAGATTTAGACAACAACAATTTTAGTAACAAAATATTCTAACATAATGTAGTTTCAATATCACCAACCAACAGATAATGGAGGTCAGTCAAGTCAAGAAAAATAAACTTCCTGTTTCCTAGAAGAACACATTAATCACACACAAGTAAATGTATCTGTAAGTAAAATAAACGAACTGATTACGGGCGATATAAAATTAAATAAAACTAACCGATGACATTAAAGTCATCTTAAACAAAAACAATCATCTCATGCAACAATTAAAAATTCAGACGAGGAAAATAATATTCCGTCATCTTCTTCGCCAAGTCTGGTTTATTATTTAAGAAGAACTTTGTAACCGCTCCGAAATTATGAAGATACCTGTTCTAAAATTGTCACTTTGCAGACATTCTTTACGCGTGCATGCAAACTGATGTATAAAGAATATTATTATGAAAGATATGAAATCTGTTGGGTAAAACGGTTTAAATTTGTCAAAGTCATAAAAGATAAAAAGTAGATAGAATAAATTATTTTATCTGAATAATGAACTACTACTACAGTCCTTTCTGACGTGAAACAATGCGTTACATGCACCTGTCTGTTAAATATGGGAATCTTTGTGGGTATGTTAACGTTACATTTACAGCCGCGACCAAAGTTCCCTCATATTTTAAGCACTAATAATTAAAAGAATACTTTAATCAGATCATTAAACCATACATTATATAGAGCACGTCAGGAACGGTAGACCAGCGATTATATTTATAACAAAAAGAACTACACTAACGTTTGCATGGAAAAATTAAAGTATATCATAGAGAAATATTTATCACGGTAGAATATCGTACTCTGATATAAAATTATATCAAATAAAGTGAAAAAAATTATAAAAACATTTCATAGTCCGTGTTAATACTCGTACAAAAAAAAAGTTATTAAAAAATAATGAAGAAAAGTACCGAAACAATAAATAAATAAAAATCCGGTACATTTTCGGAATCCCATAGCCAATTTATAAAAAAAATTAATTCTTGTAAAATAGCTTGTTTTTGAATGTTTAATTAGAAATATGTTGAACTAGTGGAAAATTATAAATCTACAGAAAATATTTCTGTAAAATAAGGATGATCTGTATGAATGTAAATGAAGTGTAGTCTTGTACAGACTCAGGTTGTAATCAGTAATTGAACAACTTTTTTGTCTCAATAGACGTAATAAAACAAAAGACTAGTCCTCATACAATAGTAGATAAAACAAAATACAGCTTTCTTTTCAGTCATTAAACAAAAACAAATTCACTAATATGTTGAAAAATTAGTTCAAAAAGATCTTCATTTTTGTATCCAAGTCTCCATAAAAATTCACGTGAATGAAAATCCATTAATTCTCTGGAGGTTCTTGTTTCCTAAATATAATCTAACAAAACTTAACCTGAAAAATCCAGAATTGCTCGCTAACCTTCACTAGCGAGCGCAGGTTAAGTTTGGTTAGATTATATTTATAATTATAAGCAATAATATGCTCATATTGGACCTCTCTCAGGTACATTTGGAAGATCCATTTTTTAATAAAATCGACGAGTAGAAATAAAAAATATAGAAGGCTCTGACAAGGATTAATTTTTCCCAGGAGGTCCGGAAGGAGTCCCCGCCCGATCATCGAAAGTAAGACGCCGGAGTATCCTCCCCCTCCCGGGCGGGGCAGTCTCAGACCGGAACCACATGGTATGCAGCTGCACCAGCAGCCGATCCTCATGCCACATGAGTAATCTTGCAACCCCGGCCTCCAGGGGCACGTTCATTCACATTACAGGAAGAATACCTGGCCTCATGACAGTCCTTCCTGACGTGGCCAGCCTCCCCACAATTAAATCTGGCCGGTACGGTCCGGGCCACTACACACTTTTGCTCTGATCGCCGCACTACTCGGCAGGCATCCTATCCTACACGTCCCGACTATCAGCCAATAGCTGGTTGGCGAGGATGGGTGCACAGCCACCGTCACTAATTGTGTCGCTCCATAGGCCGTACGCATAGACAATACATCTAGCGTCACCGTCTCCCCCGTCACCCGACGAAGGTCTGTTATAAATTCATCTTGAGAAGTGAGTGCATCCACATCCTTCAACAGGATGTGGACTCGCCGACCACCCCTCCCCGCCAGCGTCGTTGTGACCCCCTCAACCGTCTCCGAAATTTTTCGACTGAGTTTTTCGGCGGCGCTCCCTTCCGCCAGCACCCGAATATGGAGGTCCTTCCCCTGGCCCCGCCGAGCCGAGAAAACCCCATTCTCTCCCGGAGACACACTGCTCTTGACCTGACGGAGGAGGTCCGCGTAGGACCGTCCCTCCACCTTCACCCGTTTAGGAAAGCGCTTTCAGGCTACGCGAACAGGTTGATACGTGACGCATAACCGACCATTATCCTGGAAAAATCCTTAATTTCAGTATTCGTTGTCACGTTTGAAGAGACAAGCTGCGCCAAGTCACCAATATAACTCAGAAACAATTCTAGTTCAAAGATAAACTGCTCCCTGATGCTAAACCCCTCTAGGTCCGCGCCAGCAAACTCGTCCTCATCCTCATCTTCGATCTTCCATCTTCACCACTACTGCGACGTCAGCGAATCCTCACTGTCGGCCCGCAATTTCTTCCCGTCCCCTACCACGGAGGGAGAGAGCCGCAGACGCCGCTTCTCCGCCGGTTTCGTCACCTGCCGGCTCTTGCTCGTGTTGTCACTGGACAAAAGCGGTGGAAAATGCACCTCATATTCGTCAGCGTCCCCGCTATCTTCACCAGTCGTGGCAGATGTGGTTGCCGACGTTCGTCGTCGTCTGGTCAACGTAGATAAAAACTTTTCTTCCTTCCGCTTGGCCTTCAAGCGGAAGGCTTCTAACGTCCTCCGTGCCTCCCCATCCATAACAATGGACCGGTCTCTCTTGGTCTCCTCGGAAACCTCCTCCCGAGACGCGCGAGTCGACCTCTTCCTATGTGGACCCCGCTTCCCGGTCGGAGCGGAAAACCCCTCGTCTGCGGGTAAGGGCGTACTCCTTGACTCTACTGGTTCGGTCATTGATCAAAAGACCCTAAAGACAAACTGAACACTTAAACGTAAACAACGGATGGTAGGGCACTAGGCTACCAAAGTAACAAGCCTTGGCAACCGGAGGCTATCGCAAGAAAATCAATTAATTCCACAATAACTGTAAAAGAACCACAAATACTGAACTAAACACACTTAATAGAGTGAAAGTCACCCAAGTTAATCAGTTTATAGCCCAAGTGAGCAAATAAAAACACAAAAAAGGCAAAATATAAATAAAGCCTTAGCAACGGATAAATACTCCATAACAACCGCAGTCATTAACCAAATAAACTCTAGTAAATATATAACAATTAACGAAAAAAACAATCAACAAAACATAACTGAACAACGAACAACTAATTACTAAACAACAACTAAAGTAATAATAAAAAACCACAGTAATAGTAACGAAACCCGGAGCGTAATAGAACTCAACTGCACTCGACAAGACTTCCATAACCTCTCTCAATAGTTAGATACTTATAAAAACTTTTCGTTACTGTAAAAGCAAATGAATTAAATATTTGTATTAAATCAATAATACTAAAATACATTTTTTAAACATTTTAATTAATACTAATTTTTTGTTGAACGGAAGATTATAAGATATTAAAAATATAAACTGAAGAATATACTTTTTTAAGGCTCTTTCTGACAGCTCGGAGTATTATTGTATGTAATACGAAAATATTTTTTTGTCTGGTTTTATGCACATTAATATTTTTATTTACTGATGAAAAGATGAAATAAGTTTGTCCAAATTTGTAACTTCCTAAAATTCTGTAAAGTAAGTTACTAAAAATAAATATATCCCTGAATTTAAATATTTATTTGAAATTCATTTTATCTCTTTGTTTGTCCTCTCCCTTTGAAGAAAGATTTCCGTTTAATACATGGATGGATCAATATGGTTCAAATACAATCTATTTTTAAAATTAAGAATTTCTTTGAAATCAGAAAGTATCTATTTAGGTTAAAGCAGAAGAGTACACTTATTTATTTTTACATAGGGACAACATAAATATAATCGTGAA
The DNA here is from genome assembly GCF_047948215.1 of Lycorma delicatula. Classification (NCBI taxonomy): domain Eukaryota; kingdom Metazoa; phylum Arthropoda; class Insecta; order Hemiptera; family Fulgoridae; genus Lycorma; species Lycorma delicatula. Next base: position 45,282,736 of record NC_134456.1, on the reverse strand, counting down.
TCAATGAAAAAACAGAATTTTCACCAAATTGAAAAGTTAAAATTTGAAATAATGTCGAATATTTAAAATAAAGACAACATGAGTCGTAGTAAAATATAAGGTGAAAATTACTTTCAAAACAAACATGGAATTGAATCATAGATGTTGAATCACTAATAAGTCAACACGCAATGCAAACGGTAATAGATGATAAATTTGTGACAGCAAATTTAACGAACATTGTGCTAATGACTATTTACTACCCCTACTAATTTTTAGTTTGTTTAATAAATGAAATCGGGCCGGTAAGCGTTTTGTAACAAATTTTCCTATTTTTTTTACCAATTATATGGAACGCTTAAACATTTTAGATAATTTCATAAGAAAGCTACTTATTGTAATGGGTACCATGATTCGACTACCAGAAAATTTCGACATCTTCTCGTTTCATATCCCCCAGATCCCAAAACCATCATCAGTTCAAAAGTTTATATATATATATTTTTTTATTTTTTTTATTTTAGTTTTCTTGTTACCGAAAACTGCCATAATTTTGCGCCCATCACTTTCAAATTGACACATAAAATACAATGTCAAAAGATCTCAGTCGAGTTCGTTAATGGGCCAAATCGAACCATGGGAGGAAAATGGGGGAACTTTTCGAAAAAACAAAATATCGCTATAACTTTCTTATTAAGTAAAATATCGAACTCGTTAAAAGTTTTTACTATTTTTGGATAAGGGCCTAAAACTTATCTATGTAAAGTTTTTAATATCACCAATAATTGGCCCAGGGGGTGGAAAAAATGGATTTTTGAAGACAAAAAAAAAATCCTACCTCCCTTAATAGGCATAGTATCGAATCGATTTAAAGTGATCGTTAGTCCGCTAAACATTTCCAAAAACTTTTGTCTGTAACAATTTTTGATATGACCAATGCTTACGGCAAGACTGACCAAAATGTTGCTGGAATTGTAAGGAGATGGGGCAAGACGTAAACTAAATATTTGAAACTCCTTTTCACATGTCACCGTTGTCGAACTGAGTAAATTTGAAGTTTTTCTCAACTTTAAGGTGGAGGAAATCTTTTTTATCCCCTACGTAGCACCGGTGAAATCTACTATGCTTCCGGCGTGCCCAAAGGGATTTTTTTATTATCTATTACTGTACATCTACTGGCTATATATTTAACATGCATTTTTTTTTAAACATAATTCTAAATTAGTAACAGATTTTGACGATAAAAATGTAGTCTCTCACCTTTTTGATACCAGTATCGTTTTGTTATCTGCGATATTCTTACCGTACGGTTTACAATTTCATTGTAATTTTTTTGGATTTATTTTTACGTTAAAGTTTCAACATAAATATAATCGTTAACATTTAAAAACGTAATTATTATTTAGGTAGTAAATTTTACATAAACTTTTTCCGTGTAAATTGACCGTTTTCATTTATAAATTTACGTAGATGAGATAACGCTGAATATAACTGCAGTAGGTCTATATACATAATGACAACATCGGTCAACGCAGAATACATGTAAACCACAATTATAACGGAATATAATGATAGTTTAAAAGGGAAGCGTACGATATGTATATTTACATTATATCAGGCAGTCGCATACCTGACAGATACACCTCCACGGTTAAAATACAATATTATATCGGTCCGGTACGGTACCGTCTAGTCTACTCAGAGACGAATTATCGCGCGCATTAGCGAGCTATATACCGTTCCCTAGTTAAAAGCTTTGCGGATGCGGCCAATTTGTTTAATTACCATAACATTAATTTGAGATGCAAATAGAACTGATGGTCACAGAGAGGTGATGGTGTGTCGGCAGGAGTTACCTATATAGTCGGTCGGCCGGTGGCGGGTAGAGATTGACATCTAACGTTGCGGTTACAAACTATCTCTGTAACACGTCTATTTCAATGTCCGACTAACTTATATGTTCCCCCTCCTGTAATCAAGCACTTACTCTATAATCGGAAGTGAATTTAAATTAATTTTAGCCGGCAATGTAACGTAGCTTAGTATGTGCATAAAATCGAGATAAATAACTCCCGTTTGATTAAATCTTCTAGTATTGTTAAATAGAACGAACAAAATACATCAGAAAAATAATACCGTATATAAAATAAGCTAATCGCAAGAAAAAAATCGTAGATTTGAAAAGCAAATTTAATTAAATACGACTAATAAGCGGCATTAATTTTATATATACCAGAATAATTTTACTTTTAATTTTAACAAAAAATATATAGAAGGCGGCAACGAGCCGCATATGTTTCTTGACTTTCTGAGGGTGAATTTCAGCAGCCCGTTAAAATATTAAAAATTTATTACCATGAATGTCTCGGATATAGATAACATCATACCAAATTTTAAATTGTTATGTATACGTTGGCGATAAATTAGATTAGTTACGGTCTTTTGAAATACTCATTAAACTGAGACTTTATCACTCAAATCATATTTTACACCCAAATATTTTTCTGGGAAATAACGCCCTTCTGAAAACTATTTTCGAAAATATTACTTCTATTAATAGATGAGCCAATAATTAACTAAAGAAAAGAAACTGCCCTCAAATACTTTATGGAGATGCGATTCTTCAACTTATTTTCAATTTCCATCTACTTAACAGGTTTAAAAACATTTAATACCGTTAATTTTCCATTAAAAGAATAATATACCGTACTAAATTTTAAGTGTTACTCTCTCTAATCGTTTTTAATAATTGTCCAAAATGAGATTTAAGCATCCTTAAAAAAAATAGGAAATGAATTCAGTCACTTTCAGCATCGTTAGAATACTAAAAAATCTGTATCTTTAGAATACTAAAAAATGATTCCGTTTTATTGAAAAATATTTACCAAAATTATGACTCCTTTTATTCTCACTATATGTATAAATATTTATTTTTAATTTACATACTTATATAAACAAATACTATAAAGAAAAAAAATATTATTTCTTTACTCGTGGAGGACTGAATGAAAGTTGTGGGTTGTTTTGTATTACAATTCTTTTCCAGAGACATCAACCAGTTGAAGAAGCACGGTGTTTTGGTTTGTTTGTTGTATGTGCTCACATTTTTACTTCTTAGTACACAGTAAGGAAGTAGTATGATCGCGAAAAATTTCTGTTTCCAGACTTCAATGGAAATATCCATTTTGACTAGTCAAAAATAAAAATAAATAAATAATTAAAATTATATTAGTTTTTTTTTTTTTTTTAATAAAATTATATTTAATAATAATAAATAAAATAATAAAATGGAGTATCGAATTTGACTAGTTTCGGCGTGACGTCTGTACGTACGTACGTGTGTATCTCGCATAACTCAAAAACGATTAGCCGTAGGATGTTGAAATTTAGGATTTAGGAATGTTGTAACATCTAGTATTGTGCACCTTCCCTTTTGACTGTAATCGACTGAATCAAAAGTTTCCAAAAAAGCCCAAAAGCCAAACAAATATGAATTTTGAACTTTTTCTTAACTGCAGTAATAAGCCCTCATTGAGACCTTTTCAACGATATATCATAAATTGTAATTATTTTCATTGGTTCTAAAAGTTATAGCCACGTAAAATTTTAATTAATAAAATATCTGGATCTTACAAAGGGAAGCGACATCGGTTCGAATCAGACTTCATCTCCGTTTTTTGTTTTTAATTTAAATTTATTGATCTATTAATAATTATTAATCTCTGATTATAAAAAAATGTTTACTATAAATAATATTCAATAAAAAAACAATCTGTTGCGGACACCACACGACTTCCTTGTTCACCTATTAAATTACATTATTAAATGATGGATCATTTAACACGATCTAAATTTTTCTGAATCTTGTACAAACTCGATGCTTAGGATTTATTAAAATAGAATACGTCCTGCAAAATATTTTTTATATCAATCGACGAATGAAGGTCGCGCTACTTCGTCACCTCGTTGAACACAGGTTATTCCCCTCTCAACATGCTGCATCCTGTTGATAATTAATAGTCTGCACTGTGATTGTAATTTCATTAATTGTTTATTTAATTATTTTATAAAAATATTTAATTTCGACCTATTAACTGATTAACTGAATATTAACTGAATTACATCACATATTATTAGTACGTCCCATACATCGAAAAAATTAAGCGATTATAAAAAATAAAATGTACTTTCTTTTGTAAACATAATAAGAAACTAAAATTTCAATTTTTTACAATTAATATTATTAAAAGCGATTATATAACTTATACCTTAATTCTTAATTTGAGGAAGGATTTAAAACATTTTTTTAATTTTAATTTTGTTTAATATTTGAATAAGTTTAATTAAGAAGCGCTGCCTACACGAAAAAAGGAAAAGAATGATTTTATTTAAAAAGAAACGTAGTTTTATTTGTCACTACATCGTGATACAGAAACAAAATTTAAAAAACATCGTAAAGAGACTTCTACCGAGCGAGAAGTTTTAGGAATTTAGAAATATGCACTTAGCATTTACCCTGCACTTTCAAACTAATTTCATTGAATTATTTTACATAAACATAATTGCTTTTTAAAGATTTAATCAACTCAAATCTAAATTATAAAAAAAATTCATTTACTCATTAGGTGTTATAATTAGTAACACAAATTTGAGTTATTTTGACACTTTTGTTGAATTATTGATTCAATTACCGTAGTCAAATTTTCTAGCAAACTTATTTAAATAAATCAAAAAAATTGCCGTACTATAAATAATTAACTATTACAAAATGTAATCATTTTTAAAACCATGTAAAGATAACAAAGATTACACGAAATTCTTCCACGGGTAATTTATATTATATATTATTTATAGCGGTTTTTAAAAGAATCAACTTTATGAAATTCGAATTTGCATCAGTTGAGTTAAAGGTTTTATACATTAATTGTATGAAAATATTTTTAATTTTCTGCATTTGCAGTATAATTTCTTATAAATTTGTTAATACGATTTTCTAAATACTTGTAGAGTATCTTACACACCAAAATCTAATTCATCAGATTAGATTTGAAATTATGGAGATATTACCAAGGAAGTAAAATGTGAAATAATAAATTAAAATTTAATTGTTTTATAATAATGGGATAATGAATACTGATAAATGCAAACCTTTTTTGTCCAGAATAAAACCTGCGAAAAAATAGGGTAATTAAATAAAATTAATAACCTGTTGCCTTTTTAAATTTTCGTCTATTAATAAACATCAAAATTCCTGATTTTTTTATTTTTTTTTTAAATTTAAACTTGAAACTAAAATAGTTGAATGTTATACAATTTTTTTCACATAAATAAAATCTGTAAAGTCGACCTCTGTGGCTGAGTAGATAGCGTCTCGGAATTTCGTGTGAAGGTCCCGGGTTCGAATCCCGGTCAGACCAATTTCCACCTGACTAATGACCGTAGCTAAAAGAAAACCCTGTAAAAAATTTCCTTAAATAACTAATAATATGAAAGTAACTGACCGTTTCCTTTTTTCTTTTTCAATTTCCATGGCGGAGTGGTCGCGTTTCTGCCTTTCATCCGAAGGTTCTGGGTTGGATCCCGGTCAGATATCATATTTTTTTTCCCACGCTATGAAAAATTAATTTTTCATTATCACCAAGCGCCAGCCATTACACGGTTCTAGCCAGAATAAAGTTAATATAGCTTAATATAGAGGAGAGTAAACCGCTGTTGAGCTTTTTTCCCCTTCAAATCAATTACGGACATTCAACATATTTACCCATTTTTCCTAAGGAACGGATCGTGAAAAAAATTTCATTTTAATTAAAATTAATCAAACAACTTTATTTATTCAACTTAACGTTATCTTTATGCTAAAGGTGAATTTTTATTTGTTTTCTTTTGCATTTACCGATGTTCGCTTAAAATTAAAAAGAACCACTCACTGTTTTTGTAGAACTTAGGGCAAAATTTAAGATGTAGATTTATACAGGTAATTTCATTAATGCGTAAGCAGTGAGGTCTAATCTGAAAGCGTTATCATACTTAACAGTCTTTTTTCAAGCAGTTATACTTTAAGTCGTAGACTCATTTACTAAATAACAACCGCGACTTATGTCTGTAAGAAAATAACACACACACACACACACACACATATATATATATATATACAGAAAGTACTGTAAAAGTGAGGCTAAACTCTAGGAAGTGACTCTACTTAACATACTGAAGAAAAAATGTCCAGTGAACATAGGTCCGAAAACGCATATTTTTCTATCTGTCCGCCATTTTCTGCTTTTTTAAGAAAACGATTATTTTTCAAGAATGGTTGAAGGTAACGCAATAAAATTTTGTACTTTCTTTTAAACTAACATTTATTAATATGAAAAAAATAACGATACTCTTCGATGAAAAATTTCAAAATGGCGGTAGTTTCAATTCTTCAATCTTAAATATCTTAGGAATTATTACATTTATCAAATTGTATTGTATTATATAAATTATGAACCGTTTTTCTGTGAACAAAACGACTTCTTAGACGTAAAAATCCGACGACAAACAAGAGAGTTATAACAAAAAGTAAGCGTAAACCGATACGGCGTCCATCTTGTTTCTTTGTTTATTGTGACTCACTTGATATCTAAATCAAACCAGGATAATAAATCACGGACAGAAAAATATGCGTTTTCGGACTGGAAATTTTTTTTCAATATGTTAAATAAAATCACTTCCTAGAGTTTGACCTCACCTTTACAAGATATCCTGTATGTATAAAAAACAGACTGAAATTTATTTTCATTTTTCAAAATCAGATAACCTATTCTCACGATATCATCGTTTTAATAGAAAATCTTATCGTTTTAAAATTTTCCTAGATAATTATTTCAAGTTGTGCTATTTTAACGTTACCCTCCTATTGTCTATTATTTTTTTAAGCGCGATTTCACGTGGATGACAAAAAAATATTTTTAACAAAACTCACAGAATTATTTATAATAAACAGGCCAAGGAATGCGGACCAGCTAAGTTCCCATTTTAAAATATTTATCAGTTCGCCATCATCTCTTAACGAAAATTATATTTTTGAATTTAATCATTTAGGATATTTTTTTTATGAGCACCTTCAAGGTGAATTTTACTAAAATTAATCGTTTTCTCTCATTTTTCGAAAAATTACTTTTTAAGTACCTTTTTTAAAAATATTTTTATTTTTCAATTTCAAACGATTCAAAAATTATCATCACCCTCCTTTTGGCAAAAGTATTATGAGAACGAGTTCAGAAAAAAATTCAAGGTGCGAAACCGAAGCAAAAATAATGTTAATGAAATTTTACAGAATATTTTTTACGTAGTTTCTTGCCCCCATATTGTAAAAGCAATTTTTGAAGACATTTATTATGATATTTTTTAATGAAAAATTGAGGGTTTAAAAAAAATTTACGAATTAAACGTTTTTGTTGTGATTTTGACTAAGGATTCCTTTACAGTTAACAGATAAGAACCGAAATCGGGACACTAAACTACTGGTATTCGGGAACTATTGATATAGGAGATTTATTTAATGTCGAATACTTTTTTCAAGAAAAGTTATTAACTTAATAAACAATTTTTACAACGTTTTTACGGCAGTAAAGCTATTTTAATAAATTTAAATAACGTTTCCTCAAGATTTTCAAAAGAATTGACAAGATTCTCATCAAATCATTTAAAATTTTCCGTTAAATAGTTTATTCCTTATCAGAAACTTACCCACAGCGATGAGTTCAAACAGTAACAAAATTTTTAAGGTAGTAAAAGGAGAGTGGTGTGTCATTTTTAAGGGTATCGTAATATATGAGTTAGCAATCTGTTATGAGCCGATAAAATCTCAAAATAAAAATTAATACTGGTCATGTTCATGTGGAGTAAGTTATAATAAATTGGGCAATCATTTAGTATCTTTTCATAAAAATACAATAAAATTTTATTTTTTATAACAAAACTCTTTAAAACTTAAATATTTAAAACCGGTGAATATGGTCATTATTTATAAGATATACAAATACAACCGTATTTCTAATAAAATGATCGAAAAGGAAATTTTAAATAATTTTTATTTGGAAAAATTTGGATTTTGAACTTTTTCTTCGCTGCAGAAATAAGCCCTCATTTGGAACTTTTCAACGATATGTCTATCATAAGTGGTACTTATTTTCATTGGTTCCAGAGGTATAGACAAATAAAGATTAATTTATGAAATATTTGGATCTTACAAGGGGAAGCGACATCGGTTTGAATCCGAATTCGTTTCCTTTTTATTTTAATTTAAATATATTGATTTATTAATAATTATTAACCTCCAGTTGAACAAAAAAAAAATATGAAAAAAATCAGAAGTGATTTGTGAAATAAAATTTTTTGTACTTTTCATTTTAATTCAAACATTTTTACAAAGATTAATAATAATAATTATCTATATATATATATATAAATATAAAAATGAATTTTTTTTCTATCTGTATGTCTCTTATGCCTTCCTAAACCGTTCATCCGATAGCGATGAAACTTTGGGGAATGGTTGGACGCATGCAAGGGAAGGTTTCTGAATTATTTTGGACCCGCTAGATGGCGCTGGGGTTGAGATATTTAGAACAATTATATTTATGGACCGATTTGGTTCATATTCAGAATATAAATACTAGTAACGTGAAAAGAAATATTTTAGCAAAAAGTATACCCGCTAGGTGGGGCCGGTGTCGAGATATTTACAAAACAAACAAACAAATATACAAAAAGACCTTTTTATTCTATATATATATATATATATATATATATATATATAAAAAAGACATGTTCGTATGTGTGTCCGCTAAAGACCAAAAACTAATGGACCGATTTACGCGCGGGGAAAAGGGGGAAATGGAAAACTGGGAAAAGGTGGAAAAAGGAAAGGGGAAAGAGTAAAAAGGAAACTGTGAGTGGGGTGAGGGAGAAGGGTGAAAGGGAAAAGGAGAAGGAGAATAAGTGAAAGGTAAAATTTGTGAGTTTTTTAATTTTTTTATCAGATTGCAATGCTTCGCTTTTAAATTTATGCAATGCTTCGCTATTGCGAAGCATTGCCGGGTCTGCTAGTAATAAATAAATATATTTACATTAAAAAAAAACTTAACAAAGATATATGTGTATGAAGTCGGATTCGAACCGATGTGTGCATGGTTACGGATCCGACACGTTCTCATTACACCACTTAACTTGAGCGACGTGAAACAAAATTAATAAAGAAATTAATATAAAATGCTGATACGCGCACCACAAAAAATATGATCCAATGTGTTGTCCACCACAATGCAATTGTGTAACTGTCCACTTTATTAAAGAATTGGAGAACCGTATCTCAATTTCAAATGAAATAAGTTTCAATGAAGTGCAGCAGAAAATGTGTATACGTAATTTTAGTCGTACAAGGAAGTCATGTGGTGTCCCCACATCAGTGTTTTTAGAATATATTAATATATAAGAAGTGTTTTTTGTTTTTTTTTGTATATGTAATAAAAAAACAACAAAATATGAGAAGGCACATAATTAGTTTATCTTTTGTGTTGTGAAATCCTGTTTTAAGTAAATAATTCAATATCATAATAAATTTAAACAAAAAAATATCGCACTTAAAAAATAAATACGATAAAATATATTCGGTAAGAAAAATATATAAATCATAAAAATATGAAGATAAATAGAAATAATTTGTGAAATAATTTTAAAATATTCATACATTTTTTTTCCTAAAAAAACCGTTTATTTTTACAAAGTACTTCGATGCAATTTTTGTAATTCCACACCGAGGAAAGACAGATGTATATAGAATAAAGTATAAATTTTACAGAATTATAAAACACTAAAATAAAAACAACTCGGAAGGTAAAGCACATAACTTAATAAAAAAGAAAAGAAAGAAAACACAACAAAACAAATTTAACAACGTATGTTGTTTATGTTCACATAAATTTGGTATCACATTTTTTTCAATCTTGTATATGACCTCATGCTAAATAAACTAATGGAAATATATGTTTCCCGCATCAATTTCTGCAGTATTTCATAGTCAGATGTACACAGAACACTATGTCCCGTTGCAGAATGGCTATTTGTTTTCATCAATATAGCTTTCAGTAAAGGATGATGGTACGCTATAATAAAATTTATTAACAATTTTTTTATTTTTTATTTCTATGTTCTAAATGGAGTTCATATCGAGTCAAGTAATGTACTACTATATTAATAATCGATAAAAGATAATTATAATAGTAATTTGAATGGACGCACGACGTTCAGAAAAAAATCAAAATTAATATAATGTAACTGACTGGAAAAATACTGCTATTTTGTTTTATTTAAATTCTTTATTATAAAAAATAATGAAAAATTGTTTCCTGTTAATAAAATTTATGAATGTATATAAATATATATTTATTAACAAAAGTGTGTTAGTTAATGCACGGAATAAACTGACATGTTTTAATTACGTGCTGTGAGCCTGTCTACGCTAAAGCTCGCGAAAAACATATTCCGTTGCAAATTCTTGGAAACCATGGTTCATTTTCCCAGAACCCATATACAGAGGATTCAATTTTTATATTTTATAAAATATTTTATATTTTACTTTTTTGTACGAAGTAAAGGAAGTATTGTATCGCGAAAAATTTCGGTTTTCAGATTTCAACGGAAATATCCATTTTGACCATCACTAAATCTATTTTGACTATTTTCAGTGTGACGTCTTTACGTACGTATATATCTCGCATAACTCAAAAACGATTAACCGTATATATATATATATATATATGTATATTTAAATATAAGTGGTCCTTATTTCATTGGTTCCAGAGTTATAGCCAAATAAAATTTTAATTAATGAAATATTTGGGTCTTACAAGGTGTAAGGCACATAGATTCGAATTCCACTTCATATATATATTTTATTTAAATATATTGATTTAATAATAATTATTAACCTCTGATTGTAAAAATATCTTTACAATAAATAATAATTCAATAATAACAATTAAAAAAATATAAATGAAAAAATCAGAAGTTATCAGTGAAATAAAATTTTATGTACTTTTAAAAATGAGTATATGTAATTTAATAGGCGCACAAGCAAGTCGTGAGGTGTCCACATTAGATTTTTTTTATCCGTAAATATCAGTTGCGAATGGATAGAAATTGTTGTTTCGTCAACAATACGTTCAAATTCTACCCTTGTCATAAGGCAGAAAAATATTTTTTTGTAAATCGTACTAAGTCGCTCTTTTGATAACTTATGAAGGCGTCCATTGAACTTTTAAGAAATATCTCGAGTGTTTCACTTCTTAGTGTTTTGCTTCTTGAAGAAGCAAATAAAATAAGTGCTTATATACTATTAAACTTTCTTATTATATTATAGTTTTTGTTTCACCCTATAACAAGAATAATATGATACATGATTTGCATATTCTGAACTTTAATCTTTCAATATCTGAAGTGGCGAGCACAATATACACATATACTTCTTTTTTCTTGAAAAGTGTATGTAAATTAAAAAATATCTGTATCATTTCCTCCTAACCTTTCTTCTTCTGCATATAGACAATCGATTTTTTTCATGTTTTAATAAAATCACACATACTCCGTTAACGACCGTAAAAAACACCGGGTGTTAAAAAAAGTCTTCCGATTTTAAGCTGGTGCCATCCTAACATTAATACAAGAAATAATTCCCATAAACAAAGGTCCAGAAACGCTTTTTTATCCGTTCGTCGTCAATTTTGTATTTTTTAATTTAAAATGTACATCCCCATAATGGATTGAGTTATTTAAATAAAATTTTGCATATATTTTAAACTAATATTTTCAATAAAATTAAATTAAAATGCAAATTTTATGCTCATAAATTTCAATATGACGGCCTTTTTTTCATTAATTGTTTACTAGCATTAGGGAGAAATAGTTTATTCACTAAAATATTTTAAGCGCTTTACTGTGAATAAATTTCACCTTCATTTTTCAAATCGAATTTCAAACAACTGAATTATAATAAAAATGTTGGTGCGAGTCTATATTCAAAATTATACAGTAATACCGTGCTAGTTTTTATGTACTAGATTAAATGATAATATCTCATCAAATGGACAAATTTCGACGATTAAATTTCTTTTTTCCATTTTTTAGAAACACTTGTGGTATACTACTGCTGAAAGATTTTTCGAGTTAATAAAGTGAAAGATTTTAAATCCTAGGTCTCACTCGTTAAGTTTCTTTAAACCGCTTTTCTACATCCCTTTTATTATTTTTATCAGAACCGACAGATGTTTTTTGTAGGCATAAACTTTTTCTGAAGGCGTACTTCCAATTAAAATAAATTAAACAATTTTATATATAAAATAAAATATTTTTTTTATCATAAAACTAGAATTTAAACTAAAAAAAAAACTATCAGTTCTATCTCAGATTTCGACTTTTAAAAGTTAGCTTTAAATTATATATACATATATATTTTTTATATACACATAATATTTACATTATATATTATTGAGGTTCAGATGAATTCATTTCCGAGGCCTCCGACACCCTGGAGTTTGACATCGATGCCTTCAGGAAGATGTAATAAACAAATAAGAAAGGAAGACCTAGACGTAAATATTTAAGAAGAAATTAGTTTAAATGTGCTAGTGAATTTATTTCATTGATTTAACTCAAGAAAACAACAATAGCATAAATTTCTTGGACCTAGAAATTAATAAAAATTATAATAATAACTAATTAGATATTGATATTTATAGGAAACCTACCAAACAAGACACGATGATCCATCATAACTCATTTCATCCTTGGAATCATAAAATCGGTACATTTAATACATTAATTTGTAGAGCATTAAAATATTTAAAATATAATATAAATTTAATAAATAAATTATAGCTAAAATAAAGCACAAAATACACATAAAAGATAAAATAAAGTTAACAATAATATAAACGGAGATGAATATGCTAAAATCGACTATAAAAATTATACAAAGTTAAACAAAATTTTTAAATCATTCGGATTAAAAATTTCTTACGTCACTAAGAATAAAATATACAAATAATGCAGATCCTTCTAATAAAATCAATGATAAATTTAATCTAGATAAGCGGGGTATATATAGTTCAAAATGCGCAGACTGCGATTTAAAATACGTCGGCATGAGTATCGCTCATTTTCAATCAGGGTCAAAGAGTACATAAATTGTATAAATAAAGGTTACATACAAAAATCTAATTTTGCTAAACACATTCTAAATAAAAATCATAATTACGGCCCAAACAATTTCATTAATATACTTGATTATTCTAACAAAATACATATATAACATAAATATTTTTGACAAATTTCATACGGATTTAAATAATAACAAATCGATAAATGAGCAAACGAAATTTTATTCCAAAAAATACTGAACAATAACTATTGACTTTTAGGTTGGCCAACTCATGCTCGCCTTCAAGTATTCATAACAACTGAGACCACCACATTGACAAGACGTACTACGTTGACATAATTTTAACATACATGACGATCGATTGTTATATACAAAAAATTTATTTAATTAATATGTGAAGCTTTATATATTATTACATACGTAATAACTTTGTTCCTGATGATGGAAATTACTTTCTGAAAGCGCTTGGACATGTTACATATATAATTGTTGGTAAGCGTTTTTATATATATTATAATTTATCTGATTGTTTTTGACAAAATTTTTTTAGAAATCGTTAAGCGTTTTTAACAATTGAAGTGATTTTTAGTGAGTTAGTGGCAAGGGTCCTTACATCCTTGATATCTTGTGTTTATTTGGGGTATTAATATCCTTACAAGTCTATTTTTGGATGATCTATCATAATAAGACTAGTCTTTCAACCGTGTTGCTAGTTATTTTACCAGGGAGGGAAAGTAATTTTTTTTACTGTGATGTGGAAAGCGGTTAATGACCACAGTAGTCGATGGTCCTAAAACTTAAAAAAAAAATAATAATATACTCGTAAGCCACAAGTTTATATACAAAAAATCGAAAAACAAAATTTAGTTAAAATTTTTATAGATTTTAAGAAAGCGTACGACTCCATTCACCAGGAATTTTTAATTAAAATCCTTGAAGAATTTAAAATAGATTCCAAGGCAATAAACATTAAAAAGAAACATAACAAACACAAAATTAAAAGTGAAATTCTTAGGGGAACTTTCAGAACCGTTGAAAATTAAAACTGGACTATGGCAAGGAGCTGGAGGGAGTCTCTCCGATCCTTTTTAAGTGTGTCACTGAAAAAAAAGTTATAAGAGAATAGATAAAAGAACTTAAAAACTTTAAAGTACACGAAAACATAAAAACGGGCACTAAAACTAAATTCATAAATACAAACATTCTGGCCTAAGAAGATACTGCAATTTTTGCAAGAAATACAGAAGAGGCTAACATCAAATTCAAAAACTAAGCGAATGCGCAAGCAAAATTGGTTTTCAAATTTCTTATTAAAAAAGTAACTGATTTTCCAACGACAAACAGAACAGAACTCAAACCCTTAAAATTTCTGACAACAAAGAAATACGTAGAATTCAAACATTTTAATATTTGGGAGAAAACATAACACCGAAAACTGAAAAACCGGGATGAAAAATAGAGTACGAAAAATGGAAACCGTCTCACTCACGAAGAACATTTACAATATAAAATCTTCGTCATATAACTCCAAATGAAGCCACTATAAAACTGTAATTCTACCAGAAGCACTATATAGGGCAGAATGTCTGTAGTTTTTTCGGAACAAGAAATAACAAAAGTTGAAAAAATAATTTTAAGAAAAATTTATGGACTAAAATATAAAGACGGAATTTATATATTGAACATTTTAAAAGAAATTTACAAACATACAGAAAAAATAGGGGACTTATCCGGAAAACAAGATTACACTTTTATGGGCATTTATGCAGAACGAACAACGAAAGACTGACGAAACAAATATTTAATTTGTATATAAACAGACCCACAAAGACCGACCGGTTTAAAGAAATAGAAACAGATCTAAAAACATAAACATTTCTAAGGATCTGTGTAAAAATAAAGATAAATCTAGAAAAGCCATTCGAGAATCTAAGTTAACAGAGAGAAAGAAAAAGGAGGGTATAAACCTGAGTAGATGGACGGAAGAAAGACGAGAATAACAGAGCAAAAGAGTGAAAAACCTTCTGGGAAAAAAAATAAGTCAAAACTCGTAAACGTGATCCGTAGTGGTTGTAAAGAAAAGAAAATATATAAACCGCAAGATATATTAAGTAAGAAAATCCATTATTCAAAGGATATTCGTAAAAATTTGGGAAATAGACCTGAAGCACGCATGAAATTATTCAAAAACCACGTATATGTAATCTTTACTTTGCATAATATTATAATACTTGGCTCATCTTCACAGCAATTTTTTTTTAAATACTTTATCGTTATTTTTTACAATTCGAAAGATTCATTTATGAACATGAAACTGTTAAAATAACTCGTATTTTAATTAGTTTTCCATCGGTACGCGTAGCAATAAAAAGTGAGGGGTTAGAATAAATAGAACATTAAAATTATTGTAATGTAATTAATTCCGATTTCCTTTTTATACGTGCAGTTCTTTTCCTGTATTGCTTATTTAATAACCGAGCGCAAAGGTCACAATAAACATAGTAATGGCTATTCGGTTTTCATTGTTCTTAATAATATATGCGGAAATACAAAAACAGTCCTAGAAAAGAACTGAAGAACGCACTAAAAGGTCTATTAATTATTCAGGTCACTTTAAGTTGTTTATTATTCCGGTAAATCTACAACCGCGGGAAAAACACTATTTTTACAAATTTATTTTAATTTACTAAGTATGATAGAAATTTCGTTGAAAATTTTGCTAATCGTTTTCATAAGTATTTTTTTCGTTACGCTCTTTGGAAATTATATTTGTGATCTATTCAATGAGCATAACCCAGATATTTGACGTAACATTCAGAAATAATTTACGAAACGTTAATACTTACAAAAAAACACTCAGATAAATTTAAGTGCGCTAATAAAAGTTTAAATATCCATACTTTAACATTTTAAAATTAAAATTATTTATAAAATCAGAAGTAATATAAAGAGCGCGAAGAAACACGTATTAATAATTAATTATCAAAACATGTTTGTAATATTACGCCATAAAAACTAAGAATTTATTGAATTATTTCAATAAAATTGCATAAATAACATTAGATTCAATAAACATATAGAAAGTTTGTCTACAAATACAGTTTAGATTCAGAGAATACTCGTATGCTGGTTATAACTCCTTTAAACATAGTCTAATATTAGTACGAGAAATTGTATATAAATCCGGAGTAGATAAAAGAACGGAGAAATTGTACATAAATACTATGATAGATCTTCAGTCGGAAAATATATTAGAGTAAAACAAAACTAATTAAATATGACAAGAGAGAAGAATAATAAGGAATTATGGTTTTAATTTAGTTATAAAATAATTACATTATTTAATTATAAAGGTAGACGAAAACAATTAAGTCAGTGGGAGAATTTTGTTATTTAGATAATAAAATTAAAAATTAGGATCAAGTAATGAAAACACCAAAGGCAAATCGGTACAAGGAAGAGTAGCATTCAGAAAAAATAAATGTAATAAGTATCAAATATAAATCCAATTAGAAAAAAATTCTTGAAAATATTTGTGTCGAGTGCAGCACGTTATGAGAAAATGAAAGGAAAAGAATAAAAGCATTTGCAACGAGGAGTTTTTGAAGGCTGTTAAAAATCAGGTTGGTCGATAAAATTCGAAAATACATCGAATAGGAGCGAAAAAATATTTGTAACAGAATTTTGTAAAAAGACGATTAGGTTTATAGACCATATACATAAATACTATTTTGAATTAATTTGGTGATAAGAGGGACATGTAGTATGTTAAAACATTAGATTGAGATAATGACTGGAATACATGAAACGGAGAATTGATGAAGTAAGATATGGTGGGTATAATGAAGTTGAAAGATTAGCACCGAACAGAACATAAGCATTAAACAAGTCGACTGATTGAAGACAAAAAAAATCTGATGTGGACGCTACATGACTTCCTTGTATACATATTAAATTATATATAGTTTTTTATATGTTTTATTACATTTATTTATTTTTTTTGTTATTGAATTATTCATCGTAAAACCTTTTTGACAATTAGAGATCAATAAATCAATATATTTAAATAAAAAAGGAAATAAAATCGGATTTTAGCCGATGTGCCTTCACCTTATTAGATCCAGATATTTCATTACTTAAAATTTTATTGAGCTGTAACTCTGAACCGATGAAAATAAGTAACACTTTATGATATATCGTTGAAAGGCTCTCAATGAAGGCTTATTACTACAGTTAAGAAAAAAGTCCAATATCCTATTTTTTTGGATTTTGGGCTTTTTTAGACACTTTTGGTCGTCGATTGCAATGAAAAAGGGAGGTGCACAATTAGATGTTACAACAGTCTTAAATCCAAAATTTCAACATTCTACGGCTAATCGTTTTTATATTTTGCGAGATACATACGTACGTGCAGACGTCACGCCGAAATTAGTCAAAATGGAATCAGGGATGGTCAAAATGGATATTTCCGTTGAAACTTGAAAACGGAAATTTTTCTCTATCATAATACTTCCTTTATTTCATACGAGGAAGTAAAAAAATAAAAAATGGGGTTTTTAATTTCTGTTCTGGATCCAATGTTATTGACGCTATAAGAAAAGAAAAGATTTCATAGCGCTTCTATATTAATATTAAAACAGCTACTTTTTTTCTACGATTTAATAAAGCTGATAAGATCAAAAGTTTACAAATGGTACATATTTAATTTTTTTTTTTTTAACAAAAAAATTGATGAGGGATAAATTTATCGTAAAATTTTAATATTCTCATTAATTTTGAACTTCAACGGTGTTCACTTAATTAAAAAAATACCTGTTATTTATTTAAAATTTCCACAGTTAAGATTAAACTACCATTAACTTTGTGCTATACAATTTTTTCTACTGCTCTTTCGTACATAAAGTATCTAACAAAATTTAAATTTGATCGCTAAAATACAAATTTTATATCACATTATTATACTATCACAATATTATAATATTTGTATCGCAATATTTCAAACTAGTGCACCTGGCAAGCTTCGCTACTGCCAGAATGTTTACCACAGTTCAAACCTCACCAGCCTCACTGCTATATAAATCATTAAAAAAAAGCTTACAACATAGTTGTAGGACTTTCCCATCATGCGGCTTACATACACATATCTTAATTTACATAGTAAAGTAAGTAGTGTAGTGCTACTAGTGCTCCTTATGTATTGACGCAGTATACCCACTTAGCATTTAGTCTAGTCCATTTTTTTGAGTGGAGGTGCGATTTTGAAAGAAATTTTTTTTACAAATATTATTTTTTAATTGTTAACAAATGTGCCTAAGAAAAATAAGACCTTAATTAGGCGAAATCTTGAGATACCGACAGTGACTTTGCTCTACAGCCTCACCCCCTTGACTTAAATTGAAAATAAATTTAAAATAAAATTGAAAATTTAATTGCATCAATGCCCTATATATCGAAGTAACCTGACCAAGTCTGGTCAAAATCGGTCCAGTAGTTCTTGAGATATAAGGTGATTTAGAGTGCGACACTGAACACACACACGTATATACGAACATTAACATCTGAAGCATTTCCATCCGGTTTTTTTTAGTTCCTCAGGTGTTAAAACGTCAAGATCCGGTGAAAACCGAATATGTCCAAATTTGACGAAATACAATACTTGCCCATTTAAAGCTATAGCTTAAAGGTATAGTGCTAGTCGGTAAAGGAAAAAACGTATAAACAAATAATGTAAAACTTCTTTAACTAAATTTAATGTCGTTGTATATATACAGATATAGAAGGTATTGCTTCAGAGGATGAAATTAATGACTTATAGCGGGTGCGAAAATGCCATGCCTGATCAGGATTCGAACCCGGTACCTCCGGATGAACGGCCGAGACGCTACCACTCGCACCACGGAGGCTGGCTAGACAGTTATTTAAGTTGAATATTATGGAAATAATAACATGTAAACACTCCCGGGACAAAAAATAATAAATTGTGAAATTTTCAGCGAATCGTTCAACAAGTTTTTGAGTTATTAGAGCACACACTAAACGAATATTCTTTTATTTATAGATATAAGCGTTAAGAACGAAGAGTAAAAATTTAATCGATATCACACTATTCTCCTACTAAATAAATCTCACTTCGAATTAATTTTTTCTTATTGTAAGGTACAATCATACGATCAATTTTTATTAGCAAATAACTTATTAAAACGTGAATTACGCAAATTTTTGAATAAACGTTACAGCTAAACAATATAAAATCTTCTTTTTTCTACAATTTGAATTATTTAATTTATTAATAACCAACCATTTTACTATTTAATTAGAATTACGAAGAAACCCCATGAATTAATCAGACTTTTTTGGAAATATGTAAAAAAAAAAATCACATAGAAAGAAACATTTAACGATTTTTTTTTATTTTATTACGGTAGCCAGAAATTGTAAATAAATTAATAATGCGCAATTTATTCGTTATGTTTATATAAGATTAAAATTACATGTTAGTATACGTCACTCGAAACATGAAAATTGCAGTAATTGTCCAGTATGCACACTAGATAATTATATTAAAAATACCATGAGATAAAAAAACCATTCGATAACCGATATTGACATGTGATTGCCAAGAGCAGAATTTCAATACAACGATATGATAGACGGGTTGACACATTATCCAACCTGATAAAAGCTTATTTAGTAATAAACAAGTAAATAGATAAAACCATTTTAAAGTTTATGTATTGAAATATTAAAATTAAAAAAAATTAACTGACGTGGGACGTCTGTAAAACCCCACATAACAAATAATGTTTAAGAGTGAGGTTATTTTACTCCTACGCCTAATTGATTAGGGTTTAAACTTTACTTTTAGTATCATAAAGAAATTTATAAAATGACCTGAAGATCACCGATTGAAAGAATAAAGTTCTTGAGAATGAACCTTATATAAAACCGAAAAAGAAAATAGATGTAAACAGAGACTTGCGGAAATATTATAATATTTTTAACTAAGGAGGCCTAAAAATACGGAAATTTAATATTTTTGAAGGAGAGGGTTCATTATTTTAACAAAGAAAATGACTTAAAGTTACATCGTTTCACGCTACAATAACCGGGAACTGAAGACAGACTGATGGCTTGGGTAGAAGTTTGGATTAAAAGTTTAGCGACCAAAAAATCCCCCCCCCCCAAAAAAAAATCAAATAAATATAGGAGTAAGGTTATGCAATTAATAAAGCAATTAATAAAATATGAAACAAAGTGACAAAAAGATCATACGTATTAAAAATATTCAATTGTTATTATTCAATAGGTATTAAATATCTGACTGGTAAATAAAATTTTACATAAAAATCTGACGTGGACCCCCACATGACTTCTTTGTACGCCTATTAAATTATACATATTTTTCTAAAATGAATGGTACATAAAGTTTTATTTCACTAATAACTTCTGATTTTTTTTATTTTTTTTTATTGTTATTACTGAATTATTATTTATTGTAAAAACTTTTAAATAATTTTTAATAAATATTCAAATTTATTATTAATATATTTAAATATCAATATATTTAAATTAAAAAAAGGAGATGAATTCTGATACGAACCGATCTGCCTTCCACTTGTAAGATCAAATATTTCATTAATTAAAATTTTATTTTGCTATAACTCTGAAACCAATCAAAATATGTACCACTTATGACATATCGTTCAAAACCTCTCATTTAGAGCTTATTACTGCAGTTAAGAAAAAATCCAAAATCAAAATCTTTTGGATTTTGGGTTTTTTCGGACGCTTTTGATCCAGTCGATTGCAATTTAAAGGGGAGGTGCCCAACTAGATTTTACAAAAGTCCTAAATCCAAAATTTCAATATTCTACGGTTAATCGTTTTTGAGTTATGCGAGTTAAATACGTACGTACAGATGTCACGCCGAACTAGATAAAATGGATATTTCCGTTGTAATCTCAAAACCGAAATTTTTCGCGATCACAATACTTCGTTTACTTCGTACAAGGAAGTAACAAGAAAACGAAAAAATCTGATTTCAAAATATACATATTATAGCTAAAAACGTTAGATATAAATATGATTATTTTAAATAATACTAACATATATGTTTTTGCAAAACGTTTCTAGCAAAATATTTATTTTTTTATTGTAACTTTTTATATTAAAATACTTTTTAAAAATTATATTTTCTGGTACAGACGTCATGTAGAAAATAAATATAATTTAATAAAACAATCTTCTTAATAATATACATAGCTTGCTCACATCAGATAGCTAAAATGTAACCTAATATTAGCGGATATTATTAAAATGTTAATTTCTACCTAGGAGTAAATAAATGAATTTTTGGATAGAAATGGAGAGGACACAGGAAGAGTTGAACTGAACGAGTTAATCGGTCTCAGTTTTTAAAGTAAATTAAATCTTTTTCTAGAGAAAAAACGTGTTTAAGTGGCTAGTACACAAGTAGTAATTAAAATAATGTGACGTTCAAAACAAGAAAAATTGAGTCGGCTTTGAATCGTCGTCAAGGTACGGAGAAAGTGTAAAATTTTACTCTTTGTGTTATAAGACGGGAGAGAAAACCATCTAACTTTTTTTTTTTTTTTAATGTCCGATCGTGAGGGAATTTCGAATTAAGTATTTAGGTAGTAGGGTCCTGCGGGAATGTGAAATATCTTCAATGGGGAAACTCGGATCTAAATTAAGGAACCTCTCAAAGAAGAGGTTCTTTGAGGAATAGATAGCAATTCGAGTTAAATTATTAATAACATCGTTATATTATTGTTAGCGTTTAATTAGCTCGTTTCATAAAACTGTTTTTGCTTCTTCACTACATCGATAAATAAAAGAAATGATTTTATGCTTTTTCACGTAGCGAAATCTAAAGTAAATCATTTACGGAGATTTAAAGAAAAACCTTTATTATTATACAATCGGCTAGATGTTTATAATGTTTATCACTCGTATAAATAGTAATTTTATCAATGAAAAATTTTATAAAAATACTATTATGCAACAGTTGATTTAATAATACACAATGTGTCCTTTACATTTATTATAAAACATAGTTTAGTTTTTAAGGCTATTCCTTTATTTCTCTTACTGCAACTGTATCTTTAACGAATTTATCCGATTTAAAAATTATACTAATAAGCGACTTAATTACTACTACTGATTGTTACAATACAAAGTTTTAATAATTTTAAAAACCAGATTTCTTTCTTTTCTTTTTTTTAAATAATCGTGCATGCGACGATAAATATATTTTTTTTGTTTTTCATTATAAACAGACGTGCTCAGTTGGATATTCGAACTAAGGTCGTGTAAACTCGTCCGGTTACTGAACTTATCCTGAGGCCACTCAAGCTTAACAGAACATCCGAGACACAATTCTTTCATCCACACCCCCCTTTCTAGCGTATATTTCACTTCTTACTATGCTTTCAATGTACCATAACCCAACAAAACAACCGTTTTATAAAATATAACACTCGATATAATATTTCTTGTATTCTTAGAATACAATAACCTTATTTTATAGTACATGTTTTATAATAATACACCTTTTGTATTGTGGAATAAAGTTAATAAAATACCGCAATTGTAATCGTTACAATTCTAAAATAAAATATGTAACTACAAATAAAGTAATAAAAAAAAATTGTATTTCTATTTTTTTAAACGTTATTTATATCGGTAATAAAATAATTATCCCAGTACTATGAACTTTACTAAGTAGCTTACTATAACGTGTAATAAAAAATGCCTTTACAGTGTTCAAGAGATAAGTCCGTGAATAAAATTTAAAATTTTCTATTTCCTAGTAAAAATTAGATAACCGACTTAAACTTTAAATTAAATTTTAAGCTTAAGTTTTGTTAAGTTTAACGATGAACGATTTGATTAACGATTAATGAAAAATTTTGATTAACGATGTTGATCAGAAAAAGCTAACAAATTATTTAAAAAGAAATAAAAAACTAGATACGCATTTCGATTGTTAAATACTTATCATCAGTAGATAAAGAAGGAAATTAACATAGATAAATATATCTATATAAATAAAAAAGTTCGTAAATAAAATAGTATAAAAGGAATAACGACAAAGAAAATAATATTTGCAAAAAAAATTCTACCTGTTTATAAAAAAAATGTGAAAATACAAATAACTGTTGATTAAAAGAAATGAAAATCATAATTCAGACGAAGTAGAAGAAGGAAAGGTAGCTTAAATATTTAAAAATATTAAAACTGTTCATTACATCAATACACGTCATAATCCAAAGGGAAAAAAAGATTTGTGTTCTATCATCACAAAAATATCTCCTTCATTAAACAAATCTTCTTTTTGCTGTAGAACAAAAATCTACTATGGTTTCCCTTACGAAACCATAAGTAAGTAATATGTTTAAAATATTACATCCGTTGATGAACCCCCAAGAAAACAAACAGTAAATGATTATATCTCTAATATATTAAAGAGGAGGGTTTGTTTGTATGTTAGCACAAGAATCGCTAAACTAATCGCTACCGAATTTTAACACTAGCTTCATTATGTAATCCGGAGTATCATAGGCTATATAAAAGATGAAAAGTTATTTATTAAAAGGTGTAAATAATAAATAATCTGTTACGGTGCTGTGCGTCTTCCCAATCAGATCGCTAAATTCTCATGCTCTTTCCTTATAGCGAGTCGTTCCCAAGATATTTTTCAAAAGAGATATATAAAGCTTGTCTATTTATTTGTTCTCGCATTATGCGAGAACCAACCGACCGATCGTTTTCAAATTTGTAGGAAACATTCGTCGTATCCCAGACATGATTTTAAGTCACAGACAGAAGCCCTAGCTCTCTTGAAGGTTAAGATGTTAAAAATATTCGTTATTTTTTCTCCCCCAAGAAGGGTGAAGTTGTGAAATAAAAATAGCTATTTAGGAAAAAAGATTAATCCTTTTTACTTTATTATTATTATTATTATTATTATTATTATTATATTTCTGCCAGCATTGCTGCAAAGGAATAAATCATGATTATTTCGTCGTCAAAAGTGTGTGTATACTTTAGTTACCATAGTTACTATTATTCTGTCTTTTATAATTTAGTCTCTTTTTCAGGTTTCTCTAAAGCCTGAATACTGTTTATTTATCAGTACCATTCTGACAACCATGAGGATAACGAATAGTGCAGGGGTAGTCCAGGAGGCGGAGCCGTCTGAGTGGATAGCAACGGCGATCGAAGCGAACTCTGTGAGTGTTCAGGGAGCCGGTACTGGCAACACGGGAATGATATGCGAAGCGGCCCTGGGATAGGCCCCTTCCCCCTGAAGAGCCCCTGAGTTGGCTCAGGGGTTCGTTGGGGCCAGAAGGACCAGGTTCTGACTAAACGAGCCGGCTAGTAATAACGAAAATGTCCATGTTAATAAATATATTTATAGTAACAAGACGATCCAATAAACACTCATTATGTCGAAAGCACCTCCATCACTGGGTTCCATAATTTGTCCAGTCTATAGACCACAAGTGTCGAACGCATTCAGTTCACGTGTCATTTATACGATAGAATGTAATCAGAGGTAGATAAACGAACGAATGAAAACAGCGTTAAACACTAATAAGCAACATCAATAGCGTTAAAATAATATTAAACAAAAATTGTTAAGAAAAATTATGAAAATACAGTATTTTTAACGACCGTCACTAAGGTCCAGCACGTGAATCCTTTTCAGTCGTCTAATGTCATTACCGTTGTCTAGCAAATTTAAATCAAGGGAATTTACTTTTCTATTTAGCTGAACAACGTGTTTAGAACTGAAACGAACAATCTCATCCCGAACATATGGGATCCCCAGGTGTTAATTTATTTCAGAATTTCTCACAAACCAAGGCGGTTGGATCACTTTCCTCAATATCTTGTCACTTTAATATTCCTGTCGCTAGTCGTCCCCCAGAGCTGAATCCCATACGTCCATATCAGTTTCAAGAAGGTCTTATATAGAAGAGCCTTGTAAGAGAAAGAGAGAGAGAATTGAGAACTATCTATTAGCTAATACATAAATTTGAATTTCTAGTCCATCAGTTGCTTCTTTTCCGGTAAATTACCTCTCCCCAACATAGGTCAATCTAGGTATAAGCCAAGGTATCTCACACTACCTGTAGAAGGAATTTCAACGTTATCCAAGTAGTCTGAAGGGCAGTCTCCTCTCTTAGTCGTAAAACTAACACGGGTTGTAAATTCACAAAGAATGTATTCATAAAAACAGGGTTACGCAATCTTTTACGTTTTAGGCTGTAACTAACTTTTATTAAGGGGGGGGGGGTGTTAGATTTAGAGAAAACTTTATTTAAGCAAATTTATTTAACCTATATATGAATATTTTTAGAAAATATTTTCTCAAAATTATTCCCTACCTCTAAAAATACATATTCTGTTTTTTTCCTTTTGATTTTTTGTTATAGATCTTTTAATTTTTATTATTAACAGCCGGGAAAGTCATACAATACTTTTTGCCAGCTTTTTTTTATTCCATTTGTAAGGTAGATGGTGTTTTTGAAATACGATGATAAGTTAGATTATTATTAGTACAGAAACCAGAATTAAATTGTATTTCATTCATTAACTACCGGTATCCAACGATTAAAAATATTTAAACAATATACAGTGTCCTGGTAAATAGCCAGATTAGCCGGATTCAAGGGACTGATTCAAGACATAAAATAAACAAAAACGTTCATGCGGACAAATGCCGTAACTTGCTTCATTTTCCTTTGTCCTCCATCTTTTAAAATAAAAATTTATATCTTCAAAATAAAAAATATTTCTAATAAAAAAAAAAAACTGTACCTTTCTATGTATAAAATGGTTAGATTGGATAATTTTTGCGACCTATTTTAAGAATTTCAGTTATACCTTAGCTCTTTATCTATTCACTGAAACAAACAAGATGGCATTTTGTTTTAAATAAATAATTTAACATTTAAAAAAATAATAATTTACGGACCTGTTAGTGATTAAGATATTTTAATGGCCGTCAGTTTTGAATTTTCAAACTTATGTTTTACGTTGCCGAGTACGTGTAAACCAAATTTCATTAAAATGACTGAATCAAACTTTTCTCAAGATATAAAAATTTATTTGAAAAACAAAAAATGGCCCAAAGAGAGAAAATCAAAGGAGATTTGGCCAAATATGAACTTTTTTGCTTATTTTAATATCCTGAATCAGGTGCCGGGACCCTCTGTATGTACAGCTAAAACTGCACACTCTCTAAAGGAAAAGATAAAAATAAATATATTTAAATGATCATAACTCGTGCATTATTTTGGTAGCTACATATAGAAAATTGGACTACGTCCTCCGAAATTTTAAAGTTAAAACTAAACCCTATATAAGAACGAGCATTCGTGAAACCGATTTGTAATTAAATTACAGAATTTGGATAATTAGAAGAAACTAAAAGAAAAATTATAATGAGAATAAATTAGAAATTAGCTCATTATAATTTAAGAGTAGATCAAGAAATTAGTCTTGCCTGAAAGACTTCTTTGAAATTTATCTTACAAGTTTATTAAAAAACAAGATTTTTAAAAATTACGTAATTTGTGGTAATTATACAATTAGGAAACTTGTTTTGTTAGTAGTGAATGGGAAATCTATTTATTGAATAACTATAGGAAATCAATATCTGATTGCGTATAAAATTTTTAAATAAATATATATATGAAGATTATTACATAACTTTAATATACATTCACTTTTGTAAAACCTCTTCTCTTTCAGTTATACTGCTTGTGACCAAATACATTTTTTATTTTTCATTAAAATAACGGGTGCACATTACTTATTTTATAAAACGAAATAAATATTTTAATATGTTTTTACTCGTACGTTAACGGTAGTATGATAAACTATTATGTTCGATACCAAACGAATCGTCAAATTTCATTAAGTATTCATTAAAATTTAATCTGTTCATTTTTACCTTTGATGTTCATATTTAAACATTTATCAGGCATTCTATTTTAAAAGAAAATTCTAAAAAACCTGATCTTTAGAACTTTAATTCTGATGAATATCCTTATTTGGCAAATGATACGTAAAACCCGATTAAGATAGTTTCAAAATTTGAAGCGTATTTAGTCGTAGTGTTTTAAATTAGCTGAATCTCATATCGGTAAATTTTATATTTTTATCGCCTTTTATGGTCTTTTTCGAGACGTGATAACCCCGCAGCTAAAGAATTTATTGGCTGTTATTCACTCAAAACCCTCTTAAAACAGACTTTAAACGTCTTTTAACAACTCAACCCGATATTGTAGTCTGTTGTTTATTTTAAACGTATTTAGAAATTTACGGTACCCGGTTTATTTAGGTATTTAATTGTTATTGAATTTCTCTTTTAAATAACTAAATATAGTTTAAAATGTAATTTAAGTGTAATATCCGATTACCTAACATAATGAATAAACTGTTACGTATTAAAATTATGTATTTCAAGTATTTTAATTTAATGCAAGTACGTAATTTTGGATTAAATTTCAAGAATTATATGTTACGTGTAGCAAATTATCATAATTATCTATTATACTATTGTATTGTGGGGAAAATGATTTGTAATATTATTTTTTATTCTAGACTTTTTGAAGAAAAGTAAGGTATAACTTACGGTCGCATGGAGTGAATAGGGAGCGAAATTGATTTTCCTTAACGTTTTGAGGTATGAGGAGTACGAAAATGCCATTCATTTAAAATGTAATTTCCTTATACACTACACATAGGTTTATGTAATTCTTAATCCTAATAAAAATAAAAAAAAAAAATAAAATAATATAATAATCAGAAATAACTGTAGTTTTATCTTTTAATCATATTTATGATCTATGTATAAAAATGATTTTTTTCTGACTGATGAAATAATTATAAGTATTGATTATTTAAAATCATTGAAGCCAACACAAATTATAAAATTATAATTAAAAAATAAAAATTTTACAAAAACTTTATTTTACAATAAATATAAAGAGATATTCATAAAGTTGTTCAAAACTAGATGACTATTTCGATTAGAAACATCATCATCAGTAGATACTAGAAGAAATAATATAAATAACAAAATAAAATACAAGAATAAATGAAAAATGAAGATATGGTAATATAAAATAGAATTGTGTTTTGAGGTTAAGAAAGGAAAATATTGGGGTTAGAGTGTGTTATAAACAACTCAAGAAACAATTAAAAATGTTCAGGATTTGAAGCTTTTCGTTGTAAAAGGTTTTGTTGTCGCTAAATTCATGAACGTTATTTAGTTAAAATTGGCAAAAATATTTAACAAAATCATATGTAATGAAACATAAACCACGTAACATTTTTGCGGAAGGACGTAGGCCCGCCTTTTTTCTAATTAAGTATTTCTTAATTTTTCACTTATTTATTTAAATTTTATTATTCTCCCAAATTCTATTGATAATAATTGTTTTATAACCATAGAGTATTTATTTTTAAATTTTAAGCAAAAAATTTTTTAAAAGATTTTTAGCATTTTCTGTTTTTTAATATGCAAAACAACTCTTGATCAAAATACTGAATAACTTGCCTAAAAAAAAAAAAAAAACTATTTGAAAAATAAACTAGATTTGTCAAACCTAATAAATGGCTAGTTAATTTAAATATAGTCTTTTTAAATGATAAGAAAATATGTTTTTAAAAATCTTTGGTCATTTAAAAAAAATAAGATTTATTTTCAAAAATTAGTAAGTAGATTACTATGGTTTTTTTTTCAATTAATTAAATATTTTTCTTATTATACAAAAAAACGTGGTCGCGAAAAAAAAACAATAAACAGTGAAAGAATAAGAAAATTATGATCATTTAATATGGACCAACCTTTCTATTTGTAATGCAGTCGAAAAAACCAATTATTTTGACTTTCTATTTGTAATGCAGTCGAAAAAACCAATTATTTTGACCGCATTAATCAAATCATCCAAGTCATCGTTAAACATTATTGATTAAACAAATCGATAAAGCGGGAAACATTAAACAAAGTTTTAATAATTTATCAATAGTTATAAACAATAATGCATAAACTGCACAACCGCATTGAAAATAAGAAACACACACATTATTGCATAAAAATATAGTAACAAAGCAGATCATGCTGCCCAAGGGAATAATGCTTTGGTTACGGATAAACATCAAAAGATAAGACAGAATTACAGTGACCACTGAATAAATAAATTCTGGTGATTGTGGTTTTAATATATTCATGTCTCGATGTTATTAAAATAGACTACGAGAATAATCCTTGGTCCTGAAAAATATTGATAAAAAAAACAACGTATATTTTATAAATCTATTTTTCCTTTAACCGTTATTTTAACAATTATAGATTACCAAACTAAAAAAAAACGAATCTGAAACAATGAAATTAATTAAATACAATAAACTATTTTAAACTTTAAACCGAGAAAAAGATGAAGTTAATATTATTGTACATAACACTCATAAATAATAAGTGAACAATTCAAGTACTTTAAATTTACAGTTAGGCCAAAGCTTTGTGCAAAATGAAAAGGAAGGAATACGCACAATTTTATCAGTCGAATAGAATAAAACATTTATTTATAATCTAAAACATAAAAATTATAAAATTAAGTATGTAAACCCTGCACCTTTTTAAAATTTAAAGATAATACAGTTTAACACAAAAGTATTATTGTAATAATGTTTCCTTTATGGAACGAGGGCAGTCTAATTAATTAAGTGTTACCGTTAACATTAACAACTGACGTACGATTCCACTAAATATTTACCATGTGCACGTACATTATGATGTGCCCCCGACAACCAATTTCAGAATAGTTTTGTTAGGGTGCTGACTAATACATCGTTTCCCCCTTAATGTCTTCAGTAATCCTCAGGGGTGTCGATTTAACTAGTAGGCTGCCGACCCTATGATTGCTCAATCGAGTCACGTGACAAAGTTCCCGTAATCCTCCCGACTACTCGAGCGTAAAACGAAACACACGCACAATAAACGGACGCGAAACAGCTTTATGCTTTTGCAAAAATTTATTGTAATTGGTTTAGTCATCGTAACGCCCGGGTAATGATCGTACAAAGCAATCTTTGTACGGTATCTCGATTCAGATAAGGCGCTATTAAGGGATCCTTATGCAGTAATACTATAAGAGAAGTAATACATGCAGTTAAGTGAATTTACTACAAATTGTTTGGTCGATGTTTTTATCTAATATAAAAGCTATTTATGTAGGTATTGGAAAAGTTAAAATTCAAAAAATAACAAACGATAATAATATTATTTTTACGTCGATTTTATGACAAATAAAAATCTCAACTTACTTTCATCATTTTGTCTAAGCCTTATCCTAAGACGATTTACGTGTTAATAACTTTAACTAAGATGATCGTATTACATATTCTTAAACTATAAGTGATACAATGATCTCCAGAGTTACTTTGGTTTTTTAATACAAATGAAACGTAATTACTGTTAAAATGTATCTTTTTTAAAGAGATGAAAATATACCGGTTACTAATCACAATACTGATATAAATGTACGAGGTGTGTCAAAAAATTAAAAGAATTTTAATTTTTATCGAAAATAATTTACTTATTCTTGTATACTGATGCTGACCGCTACAAAGTTATCTGCCAGAGGTGCAGCGCACTTAGGCCGCCTTTCTTCCAATCCTCAAAAAATTTGTGGAAAGCAGTTTTTTATGTACTTTTATTATAATAGAGTCATGCACTATGAATAGTGCATGACTTACCAAAAGCATGTTCGGGAAAGCATTATTTAGCAATTTTTATTCGTTTTGCTGAGGCAATTCGAAGAAAACGACGTAATAAAATACATGTAAAACGTTTTAAAACACCACTCTTAAATTAAGCGCACTAAAAGGTAAAAAATAATTTTAGGACGGTATTTCAGAACGGTTTGACAACAAACTTTGATAGTGATATGCAAGATTATGTGAAAGTCATAGCTTCAAATTAGAAACTTGAAGTTATGTCCTAAAATTATTTTTTACCTTTTAGTGCGTTTAATTTAAGAGTGGGGTTTTAAAAATCTTTTTTACATATTTTTTTTTATTTTCTACTTTTTTGTCTTCATAAGTTTGTACTTTACAGCAGCGCTAGTGTACGTATTTAACGAAAGATCAGATCGGCACGTTTTACGGTGGGTGAGTGCAATCAAAACGTAGGACTAAACGATATAATTTCCGGATAACGAAGATCCGATCCATGAAGAATGTACCCGATACGTTAAACAGTTAGCGCTCAACCTGCTGATACATACCCCGTTTGAATCGTGAAAATCGGACGAGCGGTTGCCGAGATATTACGGTGACACCCAATCGCATCCCTTCCCAATTTCCAAACGGCGTCCCGGAGACATTTGAAGATATTATCATCCGACGGGTACCACTGGGAGCGGATAAGGTACCGCCGAGGGGGTCGAAAAATTTTTTCAGAGCGCTGAGACCGATCGTTTTCGAGATATTTGCGATTTTCGTCCGAAAATTAGGATCCGGTGAAAAAGTACTAAATTTTCCCAAAACTTCGGTCGTTACTGTAGAGAATTTCTTAGTAGCAATTGCATACCTAATATTTATTACACTTGTTTATAGCGTGTTATAATTTAGCTTCAGTCGGTTGTTACACTAGGAGAGCGCTACGTTTTGGTAAAATTATTTATTTCAGACGCGTGCGAATTTTAGATCCAAACTTACGGAAACAGGCTAGGTTATTTTTCACTAGGAAAATATGCGTGTAAACGAGGTTGTATAAGTTCAAGGGGCATTTTTTTCACTTAACAACTTAGGGGGATTTTAGCGACTTGATAATTTTGCTAAAATGTGTTGTCATCAGGAGCAAACTTGTATGAAAAATTTCAGAGCGAATGGATAAGCGGAAGTGCTACAAAATTCGACTGAAATGTTCCGTACCATGAATCTCATACACATCGCCCAAGAGCGAATTAGATGAGTGATGAAAAGTAGGCAAACAATTCTTTAATGTTGTACCACCTCACACTGTTAATACGTGAATATTAAACCAAAGCCGCAGCTCCGTATTTTCCAGATACGACACCGTGCGACTTAGAGAACATTAAAAGGACAAAGATGTGCAATGATTCATTCATTGCAAATTTCGCCATTTAAATTCAAGTAATAAATTTAATTTTATGATTATGTAAACTAAATTATGTATATTTTTATTTTCCAGGGTAGCTCTACTGTTGATGAAGCAGGATGATTAAAATGGTAAAGTACCGTAATCGGCCAAAACTTCGGATATCAGGGTTTTTTCAAATGTCCACGATTTAAGACTCTCTTAGTCCAAAAGACGCAAAAAAAATGTTAAAGAAATTTTCAGAAGTCGTAACATTCGTGTATTAGCCAATTTTTAATTAGAACTAATATTTTGATTAGTATCTACGGTCTTGGTAGACATATTTTTTTTTAAATGCCTCAATATATTATTATTTATAGTGCATTGATAACATAGACATTTGAACAAAATTAAAAAAAGAATAAGGGCAGTTTTCGCATTTTAATTTTTTACTTTTGATTTAGAGATCGTAGAAAATTGAGTTTTACAATGATAAAAGTATTTCTTATTTAAAATTCCAAAGTTTTAATCCGATCAGATTTAAGGGAAATGGGTCACGTACTTAAAATATTTATTATTCTAAATTTTTATTTTTTTCAAGACAAAAAATCTCTGCAACTAATATTAATGAAGACAACATGAGAACTTTTTAAACAAAGGACGGGTTTCCATGCTATCCGACTTAACATTCAACATTTTTTTTTGCAATTACTAATATTTTTTTCAAGTTTATGTTAACTAGATACATTTTTTAAGTTATGGGTTTATTAAAAGTTTACAAACGGTTGCTATAAAACGGGAACTAAATCTTTTTAATAATTTTGTTTACTACATTCTAAATACAGTACAATTCTGATGATTAAACCGTAATTTGAACAAGGAGATAAACCGGGTCTAAAACTTTTTTTAAAATTATACTTTTAATACTGTGTAATTTTTAATGTAAAAATGTCATTTGATAAGGGGTTCAAAATCGGGACCAAAATTTTTTTACTGAATGTTTTGATATTTTTTGCAGCTCTACTCTAAATTGATAATAATTAAGTCATTAAGAATTAAAAATCTTATCTTATCTCTTATTCAAAATGAAAACCTGTCAGGGACAAAGCAGGAAAATTATACAATCCTTTTCCGGCCTGTTTATGTTACACAACTACAATCTGCTACGGTAACATTACTGTTAATACTACAATACAATATTCTATACATTTTTATATTTGAAATGTTACTTTTAAAACCATTTTTGTTTGATATCTGAATTAATAAGTGTTAAACAATTTTGGTTTATTGGAAAAATGTTATCTAAATCCTAAACCTGATTTATGCATATCATAATATCTTGTACCCTTTGTTAATAGAAAAATAAACAAGAACTGTTGACAACATTTTTATGGAAATTAAGCGAAGTTATTGAAAGTACAATACACAAAAAAAAATCTATATCCCAATAATAAACGCAAATATAAAATACAATCATCATACCGCTTATAAAGATGAGAAGCAGCACTGAATTGTTTACGTTACGTTAAATCGATATAGTTTTAAAAGTTGCAGACCCACCAATGGGTCATGGATTTGAATACTAGGTCGTGGATACCAGTGTTCTTTGGTGGTGGTTGGGTTTCAATTAACCACACATCTCAGGGATGGTCGAACTGAGAATGTACAAGACTACACTTCATTCACACTCATACATATCATCCTCATTCATCCTCTGAAGAATTATCTAAACGGTAGTTACCGGAGGCTAAACAGGAAAAAGAAAGAAAGAAAAGTTTTAAAAGTTGTAACCACCGGGTTATATTATATATATATCAACCACCGGGTTATATTGGTCTAGTAGTGAACGCGTCTTCGCAAATCAGCTGATTAGGAAGTTGAGAGTTCCAGCGTTCAAGTCCTAGTAAAGGAAGTTAATTTTATACGGATTTGAATACTAGATCGTGGATATCGGAATTCTTTTGGTTGGGTTTCAATTAACCACACATCTCAGAAATGACTGACTTGAGACTGCAAACAAGACTACTTCACTTACACTCATACATATCATCCTCATTCATCCTTTGAAGTAATATCTGAACGCTAAACAGGACAACAGGAAGTCTTAAGAGTTTTGCAGTCACATTTACTTAATGAATATGTTCTCTTTTAAGTTATGTTATGTTTTAATCTGTGTTATATACACGTACATTAGATAGTGTATTTATTTATCACGTAATATACGTTCATAAGCTATGTTAACAATTTATTTTTTATCTATTTTTATTTATGATAAATACATTTCATAATAATAACAGGACACGCTACACACAGCAAAACGATTTTCAGGCAATGGAGGTCCTAAAAGTCCAGATTAAATTTAAAAAATACTATATTAGATTATATATGATTAATTATATTTATTAATTTATCTATAAAATAATTTAATATATTAAATATAAATATTTAATAATTTTATTAAAATACAAAAAATAAACAAATAAAATTAATTAAAAAAATAATTAATAACTGAATTGTAGATGATGAAATAGTATTACAAGACCACGGTTAAAATGTTGAAAAATACCTTTTATCGCGAGAAAAAAAATAACCTTCACACTCATATAATTTTTGTTCCCAAAACATCCATTTATACAGTAGCTTTGCTACCGGGATTGAAGAACCAAATCGTTATGTTAAAAGGCGAAAGGGAACAACACCTATTTTTCTTTAGAATTTTCTCCCACCATCTACCCCGTAACTGTCAAATTCATCCATGCATGCTGCTTTTACATCACCTACTAACCCACTCTTCATCAATCAGTAGTCATTCAAACCTTGTCAACGCTACAAATTTATCAAACGCTTACTTAAACAAGATAGAATAACTGCTCTTATCAGGGAATAAGAGGCGGTAGGGGGCGCGAAACAGAAGGAGAATGAGTAAATGGTTGCATCTATGTTATGACAATGAAAATATTCTTTCTGATATGGAAAACATGGTGGGGAATCTACAGATGGAGCAACAATCGAATTCGGCGTTGACTCTTTAATATTGCATGCATTAGTACAATCATCCACGACTGATGATTTATTATCCGGCTATTCAGTCAGATATAAAAAAAAAAAAAACAAATTTATTAATAAACATTTTTAAAAGTATATTTTACTCTACTACTGTTTTATTTTTATAATCAGATTTACAATTATTCTTTTTATAACATAAAGATGAAAGAAGTTAAAGTACGATCGGGCCACAAAAATAAATTTCGGGTTCAATTAAATAAAAAGTAATTTTTTTTTCAAATATTTATAATATTAAAATAAAATAAAAGTTACGTAAACTTATATTAAAGCTTTTATTCTCGATGATAACAAAAAAAGATGTATATTTGCTGAATAGAGTTTATAAGTTTCCTAATGAATACGTACAGAAAAAAAAACTTGATTTAAAAGACAGGAAAAAGCATTTAGCACTGTTGCAGCAGCTTTTATTTAATTTAGCTAAAAATTACTGATGTTGAAACCGTACTAAGTTTTTTATTTTGTTAAAAAACAAAAAAATAAGTTTAAACCTTGTTAAATTGGAGCAACAAGCGAATCGCGAATGTTTTGTCTGGTTTCATAGAGGAAACAAAAAAGTTTTAAAGTTTAAGAAGCTTTTCATTTTTAGCGGTAGAAGCAGTCGTAGTACTAGTAGCGGTAGCATTAATAGTAAGAATAGTAGTAGACTACGGCGGGTATATGAATAAATGGGAGTTTTAAAAGTAGTGTCAGATTGTTGGTGGGAGAAATAAGATGAGTTTGCGGCGGGAAGGGGAGGAAATAATGTGTGCTAAGGACAGATATGAATGTGACGGAACCACTTAGCAATGTTATGTGGAAACTTTGCAACCAAGACTTTGTCTTCTGCCATCCAGTACACTTGACACTTCACCTCTTCCTTTGCATAATACGCTCCTCATTTTTTATTCATTCATAATTTTTTGCTATTTTTTATATTAAAAAATATCTATAAACCTTTAACGGATCGAACCGATGAACGAAATACTACGATTATAGCTTTTCCCAATAGCATATTGAGAAATTTTAACGATCTTTTAATGTAGCATCATTACTTTATTAGGGCAAAAAAAAACCGGTCAAAATATAAAGCAAAGCTCTTGATTTGCTTCTATAAATTTAAATATAATCGGAAGCACGATAATTTTAAATAAATAAGTTACGAGAACACAAAAATAAATCGTATTTATCATAAAAATTATTTTAGCAGACTGACAGGTTACACCTATTCCTTTTAAAAGTATCAATAATAAAACTAAATATTAGTAGTTCTCTGAATAGTTAAATTTGAAATGAATTTACCCCAAACGGAATTCTAAAATGAAACCGAAAAATATCAAAACTGAAAAATAAATTAAAACACCAAACTGAAATGTCCATCGTAATCGAATATAATAATGCCCTGAGTTAGACAATCCCCACATTCGGAACATACCGTCTACGTTCCACATCCAGAGCGGTAATAGTTGTATATAAGTATAATCTATATAACCGGTTAACGGGGCTTCGAGTATTTTCCTCGGAAACTGATCATCCAGTTGGCCTGGTAAAGGATTAGTTACATATAAACAGGACTTTTATCTTCAGAAATCGCGTACAAATGTGAATAGGCAAGCGCAGAGATGTACACTTTAGCCACCTCGGCATTTGATTCTCTCTAGTCAGCAGTATCACAACGGAGCAGTAAATTCCATCGCTGGTTGGCAACGTATTATCGGAAAATTTTTCACAAAGGCGGGTATCAAACCCTCCAAAAGCTTGACTAGATTGAGTGCACAGTTTAAAGGATACGATGTTATCACTACGACTGGGCCAACAAATCTAAAGGAGTACGTGAAGCTGAAGAAAATGAAAGTCACAACAGGCATTCAAGGGCAAGTATGACGGATGACAACGTATTCGATCGATCTGTGACCTCACTGAAGACAATTGGCGTCTTATGGTCGATGAAATCGCTTCGGAAGTGAGTGGGTATCAATCATGGAAGCGCCCAGTGCATCATCGCAAAATCTATGCGAGACGGGTTCCAAGACTTCTGAACCAAAGCCAGAAACAATCCCGACGTATTTGGCAAAGGCTTTTAAATAAATTTCAATGTAAGGGAAATAATTTTGCGTTCTTAAATTGTCAAATTATGAGAAATAGATTCATTAATACACTCTCTAGTCGAAAGCCCTCTAAAGCAGAAAAACCTCAGTCAATTGGAAAAATCATCGTAACCGTCTCTTGAGACCGGAAAAAGTATTGTTCGTCGATTTTATCCCCCAACGTCACACTGTGTGAATGCTGCGTACGAATGTCAGTTATTAGAAAAAGTGAAAGTCATCTACAACAACAAAAGGCGCCCTGAGAGCCTCACCCGATCAGATATCTGATCCTTCTTCATAACGCCACGCCTTATGCAACAGTTAAAACTCGAGATAAACTGGACAAAATTTACTGAGAATTTTAAAATTTCTTCCATAAAGTCCAGATTTTCCCCCGACGATGATTTT
Organism: Lycorma delicatula; assembly: GCF_047948215.1. NCBI lineage: Eukaryota > Metazoa > Arthropoda > Insecta > Hemiptera > Fulgoridae > Lycorma > Lycorma delicatula. The sequence goes on along the minus strand of NC_134456.1, from coordinate 45,244,875 downwards.
TGCCTGATCTTTTGAAGGAGGCACTGGAAGGACATCGATTCCACAAAGACGAGTCAGCAAGCAACTGGCTCGCGAAGCATCCTAAATGTTTTATGAATCACAAGCTCCCCACACATTGGGAAAAATATGTAGTACTTCAAGGAGACTACGAAGACAAGCGATAAATATGTTTTGTCATTTTATTCTGTAATATTAAAAGCTTAAAATAAAATTCCGGTCTATTTTTTACTTACCCTCATAATTAGGACTGGTATCAGGAATGGATGTGAGATTACGTGTCGTGATTAAGTTGGTGAATGTAACTTCTCCATTCACCTTATATCTCCCCATGATGAAGACAAACAGCAGAAACTGTTTTAAAAAAGCCATTTATACGTTTTAGATAACTTTTCCGTTTATTAGCCTAATAGAAAAACTATATTAAATTAGAAATCATTCGTTTTTCTGCATCTGCGTCATAAACAGACAACTGTCAAACAGGGAAATTTTAACAGAACATGTTTCTTCATTCGTAAAGTGTAAACACGTCTGTTCAACTACGTAACCCATAACGAGGTGCATCCTACTTCTTTATTACTATTATGTAAGTTATATATGGAGCTTATGATCTCGTAAAGTTAAATTTAGTATAATCTCTAACATACAATGTTAATGGTCGGTTGTAAGCGTTCAGAAAGGAATAATATTACAAAAATTTTTAAAAAGTTGCTTTATACTTTTTAGTCATAGTTTAATCAAATTATTATCGTACATTGCACGAGCTTAGTTAGTAGGTTAGTTTGGATTTCAAAAGATAACATCATATATTGAAATTTCTAATATATTTATAAAATATCAAAAAAAATTTCATCAAATATTTACTATACAAAGTAATGAAATAGTGTAATTTTTATTTTATTTAGTGAACCGCCAGAAGCTGTATGAATGGTACGAAGCCGAGTGAATCGTCAGGGGCTATGTCTCAGTATACTGCCCGCCAAAAATCAAAAATATATATATATTTACATGAGTGATGACGAAATGTTAAAATGTACCAAGTTTTTGTCATTTTTTATGTCAAACGGCTATCGGATTTGTCATCTGCGACCAAAACAACCCCGAGTAGCCGTTTTGCAATTTTTTACACCCGCATTCTTAACTTACCCCGTACGGGGGGATGTTTGCAAAACTAATGGTGGAATATTGTACTGTCACCCGACCTTAGTGCCTGTGCTAAATTTCATTGTGTGTTAAAAAAAAGCAAATAAAAATAGTTGGAATACTCGTTGAGAAAATTAACGTATTATCTGTTGAGATACAATTTAATATATCGACGAACTGGCAATTTTCTATGTGCGTATTATATAGATTTATCCACTCCAATAGCAACCATTCCTGGAAACAACATTCAAGGAGGCGTTTATAATTATAATTTTTATATTCTATTCATGGAATACAATGGAATTGTAAATAGGTGAAGTAATTTACTTGTCTGAAGAAGAAAAAAAAATCTTTACTTTATAATTAGTTGGGAAATATATGACATCATCAAACAACCTTGTACAATTAAATTGCAAGCAAATGTTTTTGCTGTTTATTTTTCTTCACGTAACCAGTAACTAAAAGTTCGAACAGGTCTACAAATGGAAAGTATGAATAAGAACTACCTAAGTAATAAAATTTAAATTTTAAAGTAAATTTCAATTACCGTATTAAATAATAATAACTAAATATAATTACCGTATAAAGAGATGCATTCTTTTTCATAATGTCTGTTATCTCACTATTTGAGATGTCATCAACCTGATGCTAGGATTCAATTGGCTTACATTCTTTGTACATTCGTAAAATCTGAAACAAAAAAAAATTAATAAAACTATCATATCTATAATTTAGAATAAAATTAAATATGACTGAACAGTAGGAAAAAATTAAAAAAAATTTTTAACATAAATTGGACAGAAGTCATCATGTTTTTCCCACAAACTGGAACTACGTAGAAAAAAATGTATCACAGAGCTAAGTAATATGCAGAGTGCATAAAATATAATTAAAATAAGTAAAAGATTATACCTGAGAAAAACTATTTTATAATTTCCTTTTCCTTCATTAAAAGTTTGATTGAACACTTTATACCAGGTTATCTTTAAAATAACGACCGTGTGTCATTGTAAAATAATCTATTCTGAAAACTTTATAAATATTTTTTATTTCTCTTACCGCTCAAAAATTTTTTCCATTTCCCCAAAAAATGGTAATCACGAGATAAGTACGGACTATATGGTGGGTGATCGTAAATTCCCCATCCAAATTTTCTCAGTAAATTACGTGTCGGATTCGCAACATCTAAACGTGCATTACCGTGCAGCAGGACTATGCTGTCGGTCAGCCGCCCACGTCGCCGATTTTGAATGGCGCGCCGTAACTTACGTAGAGTTTCGCAGTAGATTTCTGCATTTATAATCGTTCCACGTGGCATGAAATCGATTAGCAGAATGCCAAACCGATCCCAAACGACTATGGCCATCAGTTTGCATCCAAATGAGTGTGGCTTGACCTTTGTCGGTCTGGTTGGTGATTGAGGATGACGCCATTCACTTGACTGACGTTTTCTCTCTGGCGTGTAATACGAAATCCATATTTCATCGCCGGTAACGATCAAATTAAGGAACGCACCACCTTTTTCTGTGAAGCGCATAAAAAATCCCAAACCAGATCCATTCGAATTTTTTTGTGACGTTCTGTTAAGACGTGCGACACCCGACGTGCACAAACCTTTTTGAAGCCTAATGGTCTTGAACAATGCGACCGTTAACACCTCCTGAAAAATCACGAAAAACAAGAGCCAGGTCGAAAATTGTTGAACGACGATCTTTTCTGATTTCATCATCGACGCGTTTCAACTAGTCCTCGGTGATTATCGAGGGCCTCCCCGACATTCTTCATCGTGCATATTAATTCTGTTATTTCTAAACCTTTCACATCATTTTCGGATGTTTCTTTTATTCATCACATTATCACCGTACACAGCAACCAATGCCTATGAATTCAGCCGGCTTAACGTTCTGATGGTTTAAGATGACTCCACGTACTTCACAGTTGGCGGCAACATCGATTTTCCTAATCATTTTATAATGTAATACCTCACAGGTAATCAAAGATACAACTTACAAACACAGCGTATACATTACTAGCTGGGCATTAACGACACAGATTCGCCAACCTTAAGGAGAGGAATTTCCCAGCTGTCTTTACTTAGAGATATTCTTCGTAGTTAAGCGGGTTAACCCAAAATTATTTATCGGAAAAAGGCTGCTGTAATCTTAATGGAAGTAGTTCCAATCTCCCAAGCAACTGTAATGGCCGCGCCCATAGCCTTAATATAGCCTTGACGTTATCCTCAAGAAAAATCTTTCGTGTTTGTTTCTTAAGAAGATTATCCTTCATTCTCCATTCGTTAACTTTTTTACTTTAATTCTTTCTTTTCGTGTTTAGATTCTGTGGATCTAGCTTAGGTTAATGCTGAAGAAAGGTATAGATCAATAGACCAATAGAACCGTCCTGCCGTTCTGTTATCGGACTGAAGTGATAAAGAGCAAACTGCCTGTAGACTGTACCGAGAATTTTTCTATTACCAAAAACTTTAATTGTTACTGAAAATATATAAATTTTATTTATTTAATTAAGAAATAAATACTAAATATTATTAATCGCATACTCGTATAAAATTGCAATTTTTAAATCGTTTTTAGTTATTTATGAATATAAACCTCTGAAAACCACTTTGTTAATGTTTTTTTCTTAATGTGTGCGTTAAAATCTGTGCAACTAGTGAACAATACGCAAACCCCTCCCCCGGCCAAAGGTGATGAGGATGATGAGAAATATATATATATATTTTTTATAAATATATAAAATGTGTATGGCAATTTTGTCCTCACTTATCCATAGAATCAATTCAGAAGTACGATTAAATATTTTTTTATAATTTCATATTAGCATAAATACAAAATAATTACAATTTTAATGAAGAAAAGTAGATGTTACAACTTAAAAAAGACATATTTTAGCTGCACCTCCCAGTCTTGAAGTCGCGCAATTTCTAAATAAGAAATTCTGTAGAAAGGAAGTCTAGAAATATTTAAATATTCATATTCTTCGTAAAGATTAATTCAATTTATAAAATGTGATTTTTTTTTACTTAAAATTGAATTCATTTTCTGGAAAGATTTTCCGTAAGATTATTTATATTTTATTTTCATTATAATTTTATATTTTTTAATCTATTAAATTATTTATAAAATGTAATTTTGTATTATTGATAATAAATCCCGAGGGTCTTACTCGGATGAAATGGAGAGAATTTCTGGATATTTTATACGTTGCAAAGGTAAAAAAGCGCACTAAGAAATCTTGGGTCACAAACTACGGGGCAAAATTAGCGGACTATTTACCTGTGGGATCATATAAAGACCTTTATTAAACGAACAAAATGTTATTACAAAAGAAGAGTCTGTGATGAGAATTTACAATCCCACTGGATCTATACAAAATAACCCGTCTACAACACAGAAAGCACCCAAGGAATTTTAAATCGAGAACATAGTTGTATTAACAGTGGCTTTTAACATTTTTAACAAATAATGGAAGTGTGTGTGTAATATTTTTCCCCTTCCACCTATTATGAATTACTATTTCTGTTCGTAAAATGTTTTTGTCGAAAAACGGTTTTTTGGTTTCAATTGACATTATAACATATTTAGATACTTGCACATTATGACATAGTAACCTCTAATTATTATTTTCAGTTGACTTCACTTATATAAACATACTCGTTAAGAAAAAACAATTCAAATTCTTAGACATTTTTATTTATTTCTTGGTAATGTAATAAAGTAAATTTACGCCAAACATAAAATTGTGTAAAGTTAAATAATGAAGGTTCAGCTTACCAATACTATAACATGTTAAAACTTATTCAAGCGTTTTCTCATCCTCATCCATCCTCAGGAATATCAATATGTTTAATATAAAAATATTTTGTTACAACATACATTTAAAATAAAATAACCGAAGTGTTATATTCATAATAATTGATCGTAATGTATTAAAAGTATACTAGTTTTAGTACAACACTCATAAATAAAAGAACATGTATAGCGACCCACCGGCTTGGTCTAGTGGTGAACGCGTCTTCCTAAGTCAGCTGATCTGAAAGTCGCGAGTGCCAGCGTTCAAGTCCTAAAGACAGTTATTTTTACAGGGATTTGAATACTAGATCATGGATACCGGTGTTCTTTGGTAGTTGGGTTTCAATTAACCACACATCTCAGGAATGGTCGGACTGAGACTGTACAAGACTGCACTTCACTTACTTAGACTTCACTTACACTCATACATATTATCCTCCTAAGTATTATCTGAAAGGTAATTACCGGAGGCTAAACAGGAAAAAGAAATAAATAAAAGTACATCGGGTGACGTATAGTTGTACACATTGGGTGCGAGAGGTAGACTGATAGGACGGGTGGAACTGTTTTTTTTTTCTGTTTAGCCACCGGGAATCACCGTTAGGTATTATTTCAGAGGATGATGTGTATGAGTGTAAGTGAAGTGTAGTCTTGAACAATCTCAGGTGGACTATTTCTGAGACGTGTCATTAATTGAAACCCAAACACCAAGTAACACGGTATTCACTATCTATTATTCAGATCCATATAAAAGTGCCTTTACTAGGATTTGAACGTTGGAATTCTTGACCTCCAAATCAGCTGATTTGCAAAGACGCGTTCACCACTAGCCGAACCAGTGGGTTGAGAGGAACAGTTAGATAGTCATTCCTTTACGGAAACATCTCGTATAGCTCCGTATACTTATACAGTATGCAGAGTTGTTAATGATACTTAAGAGCGCGGTAAGCCAGCCGTCACCCTATGCGCACAGCAATACGCCGCCCGCTATATAAACATGTCTTGTCCGTAAAAGAATCTCAATTGTTATGGTAATATGTAAAGACCGGATTATATGCATTTGAATATAATCCGGTCTCTAATGAATATTTGAGACCGGATATTATATTACATATAATGCGGATTATATGTAAGCCCTTTCTCACCGGTTATTGCATATTTTCCTTAAAATCTAGTGATGATGCCTATTTTTGCTATATTTACAATATTTTTCGGTAAGGTTCCTAGTTAATAAATGAAATCTTACGTTGTAGCCGACCAAACCAGACGTAGAACCAGAGTCGTGTAGCCACACGACTCTTAGAGCGCATTCTGTAGTTGCGCGTCTATGGTTTTGGTAGGATTATATTATTGTGAGGCCAATAAATCACAGATTCACGCGAGAAAAAGACGGACAATACCATTCTGCGTCGCGCACCCCTACGGCAGCACTCTTCCTACTATGCAATTAAATTACGCAAGTTATTGTTGACGCGTTCATTGCATTAGTTTAGTTTTTTATTTATTTGAGCAAAGCCTAATGTGTACTATGCTTCCCGAAAAAAACGGTGCCTCTTCGTAGATAGCTGACTATCCTGGAACATTTACATACGGCGGAAATGTTTTATATTGTCGAGTTTGCAAGAAAAATATTTCGTACACAAAAAAGTTTCAAATAGAACAGGATGTCAAGATAAGTTTTCATATCGCAGGATTGCAGAAGAAACACCCATGACAACTTGTAACAGCTGCAAGTAGCAGTGATTTCATTTCCAAAGGTAAACAAAAACTACTTTAGCATTGATTTATGTGAAGTATTGGTTACAATAATATTTCTCTTCAGAAACTTAAAACTCCTACCTTCAAAGATTTTCTGCAAAAATATTGCTTGAATCAAAATAAACCAGATGTACCAACATTAAGTAAATATTACATACCGACAATTTACCTACATGTTATGGAAGAAATACGCAATGAACTCATGGATAGCATTATTTGGATTTCAGCTGACGAAATACCGAAGTTGTGGCCGTTATATTGCGACTTTAATTGTCGGTGCATTAAAACTAGAGCCTTCTTCTTCCTATCTGGTGGCCTACAAAGACCGTGAAAAGAAAAATCATTCTACGATCGCCAGATTAGTGAATAAGCATATTAAAAAATAGTTCCTAAATCTTCTGCATATGAAAGAGTGTTTATATTTCTCAGATGCTGCTCCTTATATGATCAAGGCAGCCAAAGCCCTCCAAGTATTTTATCCCGATTTGTTTTATGTGACGTGCTTTGCTCACAGATTACATCGATTCGCTGAAGAAGTACGATCCGCGTTTGGGAATGTAAATAAACTTATTTCATCAAAAAATAAAGTGTTTCTTAAGACACAAGCTCGCAATAACGTCGGGTGTTGCACGTCTTAACGGAACGACACAAAAAAATCCGAATGGGATGTGCTTTGGAATTTTTGATTTGCTACACAGCAAAAGATGACGAGTTCCTTAATTCTATTATTATAGGCGATTCTGCTGTTATAGGCCGACAAAGGTCAAGCCACAGCCATTTGGATGCAATCTGATGGCCACATTCGTTTGGGCTCGGTTTGGCATACTGCTGATTGATTTCATGCCACGTGGAACGACTATAAATGCAGAAGCCTACTGAAAAACTCTACGTAAGTTACGACGCGCCATTCAAAATCGACGACGTGGGCGGCTGACCGACGGTGTAGTCCTGCTACACGATAATGCACGTCCACATGTTGCGGGTCCGACACGTGATTTATTGAGAACATTTTGATGACAAATTTACGATCACCCACCATACAGTCCGGACTTGGCACCTTCTGATTACCATTTGTTTGGGAAACTGAAAGAATTTTTGAGCGGTAAGCAATTCGCGGTGACGATGATCTTAAAAATGTTGTTAATCTGTGGCTAAATGGACTGGCGACAGAAGGATACGACGAGGGTATATTGAAGCTGGCGTATCGCTAAGATAAATGTCTTAATTCATGTGGCGATTATATAGAGAAGTAGTATAAGGTATATAGTTTAAGAAAAATAATAAAATATTTATATAGTTTTCCAAAAATAACTACTAACCCCGATAAATATTAATTTAACGCCGATTTTTTTAAAACTCTATAGTTAAAAAAAAATTACGAGTTTTTAAAAATTAATTTTAGATTAAAGATAATCATAAAAAAGCAGAGTGGATAAAAGATTTAAAAAATGGAGATTACAGAGATTTTATGACATCATTGGGAATATTTTTAAAGCAATTGTAAATAATAATCTAATCAATAATTATAAGAAATTTTTTGTAATATTTGACATGACCTTTATAGCATAACCTTATTTAGTTTGAAAAAGAAAAAATAACGCAATAAATCATAAGTAATTGTAATACAATTTTTATTGAATAGGGGTTACTTTTTTCCTCTGCATTTATTACTTCTTCATATAAAAAAAAGGGGATGAAAGTCTGACAGGCGCGTTCTCACTTGAATGTTGCGGGCCCAGGCTGTCACTATTTTTATGCTAATTTGACGACTGGGTCGGGGTGCGTTTGTCAACGCTTAGAAATGTTTCTTGTAGATTACTTTCAGTATATCGTTCCAAACACAAGAGAATAGTAAAAAAAAAGCCAAGCGTAAAAATTGTTTGTTTCCTTTAGTTTCAGTGACATGTGAAAACTATCCATGCAAAATTACTTGTATATTCTGAGATATAAAATATATTTCATAAAATACTCGTTATAAAGTAGATTAATATAAATAAATAATACAGAGAAATTATTATTATTATTTTTTTTTTAAGTGATAGTCTTCTTTAGAAAAAATAAATGAATAAAAGAAATTTATATTTTAGTTTGTATTTATATTTTTCTCTAACTATTTTTATCCGTTCGGATTTTTATTTAAACCGAAGTAAACTAAATAAAATGAACGTACAAAAATATATGAAGAAATTTGCGTTATTACTGAACCAGTAAATTCATAATCTAAAAATCATTATTCTGCGCGTGGGGTTTTTTGCTTTTACAGTTCACGTTTTTGACAACGCGTAATCAATCACTTTTGAGGATGTTTTTTTCCACTTCGACTCGTTTCTGATATCGGAAGTGCAAATATCAGTAAACTGCCTTTTTTACCGTTCAGTATCGATTTCATATACTTTTTCCTTCGCTGCAACTGGAACGTTTTAACCTTTACCTTTCTTCTTTTATTTTATATACGTATAAAAAATCCTATCGTTTTATTTCTTTCTTTCGTTTTAATAAAAATATATTTCGATTCGGTGTTTTATCTAGTAATAATTCTACTGGATTTCTTTCCCTTTAGATTAAAAATGAAACAAATTTTTGTTGAATAAATGTAGTCTTTTAAATTTACCTTATACTAGAGAAAGTGTAGAAATAAAAGTAATATTTTTGAAATCAATATTTTGATTTGTATTCAAGAAAAAATGTTGGTAATTTCTCAACATCTGTAGTTCTTCCCCTATCTTCTACTTCTACGTATTTTTTCTCTCTCTTAACGAGCTTCTTTTGAATTCTATACTAGAAGAATCACGAAGATAAAAACCCACCGCTTCATCGGACATATATTTTCCTTTCGTAGTTCTTTGAACGGGTCAAAAAATGCTGAAAGTCTTTTAAAAAAGCCTAAAAGGCTCAAGACGTTATGGTCGCAGGTTTTACAACAAAATCTTGAATGAAAAAAATGATTTTTGAATGGTATTAGATTTACCGATGTCCTGAAGCAAAATCATCTCTATAATACATTACTCAAGCCTGTTTCACTTCTTTTTTTTGCTTCACAAGCAGTTCTTTCATCGTTATCAATTTTCATCGCTTCACTCTTAATGTGAAATGTTAGTAAAATAACTGGAAAAGTATTGCATGACTTTCCCAGCTGTGACGGTCAAGTCATGATTATCAAAATAAGATTTAAGCGTCAAAATTTCCAGGTTTCAAATAAAAAGTTTTTTTGATTTTACTCTGTAGGGAAAGTTTAGGAAAAATCTATTTATAAAGGAGCGATCCCTAACAAATATAAATTAATTTAAATGAGAATTGTTTAAAAATACTGAAAAAGTTGGTATAAATTTTATGAAAGTAATGAAAAACTTACTTCTCATTTTGGATCTGGAATATAATAGATTCCAAAGCTTCTTTAGTTATTTTTAATTGATTAGCTCTTTAAGTGATGAAGGAAATTTTAATAATTAAAATTAAAAGAGTTAAAGCCAAAAAGCAAAATTTATTTTCTCTGAAGTGGAGAATTAATTAAAAAAAAAATTTTCTAGAAATATTCATAGATATGTTAAGCTTAATAAATTTGTAAAGTTTTTTATAAATCAAACACACCCTTCAATAATGGCTAAAATAAGAAAAAAACTTTTCTGAATTTTAGTCCGGGATTTATAATTTAAAAAAAGTGATCTAAAATTAAAAAAAAAATTGTTGTAATTTAAAATAATTGTAAACATCTGATGATAACTCTGTATATGAAGCATAAACATTCAAAAATGTAGGAAAAATATTTAAACCGAAGGGAGATATAGTAAAAAAAAAATAAAAAATAACGTGTATTTCAATTTTAAGAGATAAGGTTGATTTTCTGGAAAAAAAATGCATTGTAGATTTCTAATCTGCTATAATAAAATGTTCTCTAAAATGCCTCTAATGAAAATGAAAATTATTTTTTCCCTCGTAATATCCCCCTCCCACTAAAAGAATTACAAAAAAAAAAAACGATCAATGCCCCATATATAAAAATATTTGAGCAAAATTTGGAGAAAATCGGTTTGGTCAACTTGAGACTTAAAGCCGTGCGATACCCTTATGTACATACATAAGTACAATTTTTTTTTTTTGTTAGATAACTAGTTGAATCCTAAAACATAAAATTTTGTAAAAAAAACAGTTACATTCTTTCACGATTGCCATAATTTCCCCTTTACTATATTTGCCATTTAAGTAAAATGAACCCCTATTTCCTAAGATATCATTAATATTCCAATAGAAGTTTGATTTTTCGTAATCTATACCTATGAACCCATCAGTGTCTTATTGATATTATTCAAATCAAAAATAAATTTTCTCATTTTCATGACAATACAATAAAAAAAAGTATCATAATAATCACACAATGTAAATAATTTCAATTCCATTAAATTTTTCAACTTAAGTTGAAAAATAGCTTATCTAAACGCTATTTTATAAGAGAGAAATCCACAAATATTTTAAAAGCGTTTTATACTCTTACATCATATTTCAACATTAACATCTACCGCTATACGCCCGTTCCTTATTTCAAATAATTTATGCACGTTTAATTACTCCTTTGAATAAATAAAAAATATCAATTACTCTTAGCATTCATTTCGTATCATATTAACATCAAATTAAACAATGAACCGCTAATTCGAATGTGTCTTTAGGTTACGGATAATAAATAATTCAAGTCAATACTGCCAACGTAGTGAATAAGGAAATAAAATTCTCCCTTTGCTACTAACGAAAAAAATTCACTTAAATCTTTTTGAAAATATCTTCTAAAACGACAACGTAATTTTTAGGGAGATTTAATTTAAATAGTAAGCGCCAATAGAGAATCCTTTTTAAATAATGTTATCCTGAAATTGTAAATTCTTTGGACGGGCAGGCAATTGTAATAGCCGGAAACTTTTAAACATTTAGAAACACAGGCTATTCTTAATTAATAACAGTTATATTTGTAATATTGTAATACAGTTCATATGTATTTTGTAATAAAACACCATACAAAAGCAAAAAAGATAAACATGTTGAATAATGGATGTATACAAACGAGCGTGGATAGAATGGTTTAATTCTAAAGCTATCCCAGTTGTAAGTGATAAAAATATGTTTAAATGTAATATAATTACTGTTACAAAATTAATTAAAATCACCATATACGATTCAAGATACACGAAAAAAATATTTTCTTTTTTGACCAGTGTAATTTCAAATTGTATCTAGTGTAAGTATAAAATGACGTATATATCGTATAAACTACTTATCTACTGATAAATCAATAATTTAAATGAAAATGAATGCGTCCGAGTAAATATTAGCCGTAACTTTGATTCAGTATATATACTTTATACGTCTTCGGCTTTATACTACAGCTAATATTAGTAATATCGATATTAAACAGCTTTTGAACCGTGATTCATAAATACAGAATTAAAAAAAGAAAAATTAAAAACCATCTTGCATAGTCATTGTTAAACAACATAATAAAAATGTTAAAAATAGTAATCGATTCTTCTTCTTCTTTTTTTCTGTTTAGCCTCCGGAATCACCGTCAGGATTACTTCAGAGGATGAATGAGGATGATATGTACGAGTGTAAATTAAGAGTAGTCTTGACCAGTCTCAGGTCGACCATTTCTGAGATGTATGTTTAACTGAAACCCAACCATCAAAGAACACTCCACCGGGTTGGTGTAGTGGTGAACGCGTCTTCCCAAATCAGCTGATTTTGAAGTCGAGAGTTCCAGCGTTCAAGTACTAGTAAAGTCAATTATTTTTACACGGATTTGAATACTAGATCGTGGATACCGGTGTTCTTTGGTGGTTGGATTTTAATTAACCACACATCTCAGGAACGGTCGAACTGAGAATGTACAAGACTACACTTCATTTACACTCGTACATATTATCCTTATTTATCCTCTGAAGTATCATCTGAAAGGTAATTACCGGAGGCTAGACAGGAAAAAGAAAGAACACCGGTATCCACGATCTAGTATTCAAATCCGTGTAAAAGTAATTGACTTTACTAGAACTTGAACGCTGGAACTCTCAACTTCCAAATCGAGATTTGCCCCTAGACCAACCCGGCGGGTAATAATAACTAAATAAAGAAAAGTACACTTATGAAAGACTTGAAAGTGAGTTTGTGTTCATGTGTTTATAACACACTATTCGTTTTTAATTTTTTATAAGTATCATTCATTCAGTTATAAATAATTAGTTTTTTTTTTTCAATTTGTTTACACTATTAACAATATTATAAGTAGTGGAATGCCCTTAGATTTATACTTCGGAACCCGAGTATTCTAAATGAATTTAAGTAAAAACTGTTGGATAGTGTTTTTCATACATAATACTAAAATATTTACGTAATAATTCTTTACGCTTTTTGTTTTTTTAATTATTCAAACAAGTAATGACTAATTACCTAAGATATCCCGCTTATTATTTTACGCTTTTAAAATATATTTTTCTACTTTATAAGTTGAATTTATTTAAGACAATATTTTATAACACATTAACATATCAGGTATAAAGTAAAGACATTTGAATTGGATCGGAGAGGGAGAAGGGCAGACTAACGAAATCCGGAGTTGGCAGCTAGCTGTTGCCACGTCACAGAACAGTTCAGTTTCACTTATACTAGTGAATAGAATGAAACACGTGGTTGTTCTGCTTATAAAAAAGAATAAATAGCATAAGAATTTAAAATAATTAAATATTCAATATACATAGATAAATATATGTATGACGTCGATTACGATAAACAATGGTTAAAACATTTTTACCGTATACAAATAGCGAATACATTTAAAGTTTTTAAACACGAAAGGTTTATATATATATATATATATAGCTTTTTTTTCGTAAATAATGAAACTTCTTAGCAGCTAGTTTTATAGTATGTGTATGTAATTACTTTTTGATGTATCAAAAAATATTAATTGTTAACAATTATTTTGCTGTGCAAAAATTAAAACGGTGTATTTTTGCTTAAAATAATTTTTTATTTTATTTTCATTTATTTCTGCTGATTTTCATTAAAGATGACGAAGCTAATGCCAACGATCATTGTGAAGCTTAAGTCCTTCAGATGCGAAAAAATTGGGAACTGGTTCTCGAGAAACTACGGATTTAGGAGTAATAATAAAAATTACATAAGGATCACTTATTTTAAGACAGGCATCTGCAGGACGAGGAAATGATTATTTTAATTTTTTAAATAATGCAGAATTTGCTGTTTCACATGCAGTATGTCGTCAAAGACATATTAAAGTAAAATATATCAAATCGTTTAAAAGGAAGGATCAAAAGTAGTTAATATAGTTAACACCGAAAAAAAAACTGCGTGTCATAATCAGTAGTTTTTGATCGGAAAAATAATTGTTATATTTACGGAAAAGAAGCTGACGAAATAGAGGAAAAAAGCGGTCAAAGGCGACGCGAAGAAAAATTATAATCGTAAACAATTTAGATTTTAAAGAACCGATACTTAGTTTGCCGGCATTACGAAAAGACGATTTTTGCAGACATTTTTCGAATAATATCAGGTGTAATCGACTTAGTAGTCGTTAAAGGCAAATATCACCAGAATTGCTGCACTTCATTACAAATTCCTCAAAAATAGTTGATCTTGATAGAAAAATTCATCCTCAAGTTGTACAAGTTGATGTAGCAATGGAAAAAATGTATAAATACATTGAAGAAAACGACGATTGCCGAAGTATTTTAACACAGAATATTCGGGATAAAAAAAAATAAAGATAAGATTAATGAATCGTTATGGTGACAATGTAGTATTTTCCAGTAAACTTGGTTTCAACAAAATTATTTGTTTTAAAAATGTCAAGCGTGAAATTTTATCTAATATCTGGTACATCTAAAAATCGGATGATGAAGAAGCGGAAATGAATATTAAAACCTGCTGGTGAGATTATTCTAAGAAATATCCGATCGCATCTTTTTTTTTTTTTTTTTTTGTCTTCAGTCATTTGACTGGTTTGATGCAGCTCTCCAAGATTCCCTATCTAGTGCTAGTCGTTTCATTTCAGTATACCCTCTACACCCTACATCCCTAACAATTTGTTTTACATACTCCAAAAGTGGCCTGCCTACACAATTTTTCCCTTTTACCTGTCCTTCCAAATTTAAAGCGACTATTCCAGGATGCCTTAGTATGTGGCCTATAAGTCTGTCTCTTCTTTTAACTATATTTTTCCAAATGCTTCTTTCTTCATCTATTTGCCGCAATACCTCCTCATTTGTCAGTTTATCCACCCATCTGATTTTTAACATTCTCCTATAGCACCACATTTCAAAAGCTTCTAACCTTTTCTTCTCAGATACTCCGATTGTCCAAGTTTCACTTCCATATAAAGCGACACTCCAAACATACACTTTCAAAAATCTTTTCCTGACATTTAAATTAATTTTTGATGTAAACAACTTATATTTCTTACTGAAGGCTCGTTTAGCTTGTGCTATTCGGCATTTTATATCGCTCCTGCTTCGTCCATCTTTAGTAATTCTACTTCCCAAATAACAAAATTCTTCTACCTCCATAATCTTTTCTCCTCCTATTTTCACATTCAGTGGTCCATCTTTGTTATTTCTACTACATTTCATTACTTTTGTTTTGTTCTTGTTTATTTTCATGCGATAGTTCTTGCGTAGGACTTCATCTATGCCGTTCATTGTTTCTTCTAAATCCTTTTTATTCTCGGCTAGAATTACTATATCATCAGCAAATCGTAGCATCTTTATCTTTTCACCTTGTACTGTTACTCCGAATCTAAATTGTTCTTTAACATCATTAACTGCTAGTTCCATGTAAAGATTAAAAAGTAACGGAGATAGAGAACATCCTTGTCGGACTCCCTTTCTTATTATGGCTTCTTTCTTATGTTCTTCAATTGCTACTGTTGCTGTTTGGTTCCTGTACATGTTAGCAATTGTTCTTCTATCTCTGTATTTGAACCCTAATTTTTTTAAAATGCTGAACATTTTATTCCAGTCTACGTTATCGAATGCCTTTTCTAGGTCTATAAACGCCAAGTATGTTGGTTTGTTTTTCTTTAATCTTCCTTCTACTATTAATCTGAGGCCTAAAATTGCTTCCCTTGTCCCTATACTTTTCCTGAAACCAAATTGGTCTTCTCCTAACACTTCCTCCACTCTCCTCTCAATTCTTCTGTATAGAATTTTAGTTAAGATTTTTGATGCATGACTAGTTAAACTAATTGTTCTGTATTCTTCACATTTATCTGCCCCTGCTTTCTTTGGTATCATTACTATAACACTTTTTTTGAAGTCTGATGGAAATTCCCCTTTTTCATAAATATAACACACCAGTTTGTATAATCTATCAATCGCCTCCTCCCCTGCACTGCGCAGTAATTCTACAGGTATTCCGTCTATTCCAGGAGCCTTTCTGCCATTTAAATCTTTTAATGCTCTCTTAAATTCAGATCTCAGTATTGTTTCTCCCATTTCATCCTCCTCAACTTCCTCTTCTTCCTCTAAAAATCGCATCTTTACGATAACGAAATTTACCCGGAAATCATAAAACGTTTGAGAGTGTTCACGAATTTATTCCAGAATCATTATGTTTCATGTTATTTGAAATAATTTCAACAGAGCAAGCCGGAAAATTTGTGTAATTATGGAAATAAATGCACCTCAATAGCTCACGCTACCAACACGATCATTCATATCACCATTACATGTTTCTTTATCTGTCATGCTACATCGAAAATTAGGTTCAAAAAAGTAATAGATATAAGGGTGCTTCTAAAATGGTGAGCTGGCTATATTTTTTCGGGTTCTACTTGTAAAACAAAACAAGAAATATCCTAACGAAAAACCGCAATTTCTCCTTCGTTCTCCCTATGTCCGCCCGTTTGTTATTTTTATATAAAAATTTATATTTCAAGTTCGGATAGACGAATCACATTAATATTTGGTAAGCGTCTTGATAATAAAGTTTAAAAATTAGCAAAAAAATTAGGAGACTTAAATACCTTCACAAATTACAAAATGGCAGCCATGTTTATTTTTCAATCCGTTTTATCTCCATAAATATTAGTTTTATAAAAATTTTATGTTATTTAATAAAGTATTAGCCCTTTTATTTTGAACAAAATGACTTTTTATTTCTGAAAATCGGTTAAAAAATAGCCGAGTTATGGCAGAAAAATGATTTGCAATTATGTGTCTGTTTTCATGTCTCCCCAACTTTACGTTCAATTCGATGAAATATTAATTGTTTTTATTTATTGTTAATTCTAGTATTGTAAATTAGTATCAAATTAAGTAATAATTTTCTCACAACAATATACATAATAATTAAAACACAATTTTTTTTTCTCCCAAATGGCCACCATTTTATAATTTGCGAAAAAATCTAAATCCTGATTTTTTGTTAATTTTACAACTTTATTACAAAGACGCTTACCAAATATTAATGTGATTCCTCTATCCGAACTTGAGATATAAATTTTTATTTAAAAATAATAAAATGGTGACAGGGTAAGAATGAAGAAGAAATTGCCATTTTTCCTAAGGATATTTTTTGTTTAGTTTTACAAGTAGAATCCGAAAAAGTATAGCCAGCCCACCGTTTTAGAAACACCCTACGTAACGCTTTGGGTTTTTGTAGTTCATATAAAGAAGCAAAATTATACGAAGTTTCAGCGACTGTCACAACTTCACCTACAATACAGCCCGGTACTTTTGTTCAATTTGTCCGCTACGATAACGCTGACTTCAATGTGAATACGATTGACGGCAAAGGAACTTTTCATAATTTGGGGTAAATTGAAATTGTTACTCCAAGTGATGGTGATGGTATAGCAATAAAATGTTTAAAGAAATTGCAATCAGTTTGATGCTGTGGAAAACAGAAATATTCCGATTGAAATTTATCCTTCCTCAGCCGGTCAAGGATTCAAAAATATAACCGTTACACTATCAAATGGAGAGCTGAATCTCAAGTAACCTCAAAGTTGAAAATTCTTTCGATATATTTGAAATTCAAGATCAATAATGATTTCACAGGAAAGAACGGATTTATGAATATGTTAACAAATGCACAAGATTTTTGATATTTCATCCATAATCATAATATTTTTACCATTTATTAATGCATCTCCCAGCGATTATAACACGCTATACACTTCTATGATAATCTCAGTAGAAAATGCAAAATCTCTAAATATGAGAACATGTGTTATAAGGTTTGATCAGCCGTTATAAATGAAATCTCGTGATATTGTTTCAACATTTAATTTATTCGATATAACGCAAAAAATTAGTCAAATAATTAATTTAAATTTATATATATATATTTTGTTTTTAAGATAAAATATATATTCCACATTAGTTTCCATACTTACTAAAAAACAATCTAAAACGTAAAGTCGATTAAACACCGATATACTCATTTTTTTCATATTTTTCAACAAACTTCATTATAAACTAAAAAGCACAGATGTTTATTCCATTTACTTTTGTTACAATCTATTCAGAATACCTAGGTTCCGAGATTTTTCACTTTTTTAAGTCTTACGACACTCCACCAAAGGTGACAAGGATGAAATTTGTCCCCACTGCTTTTCTGCTCACATGTATAACGGGTTTCAGATAAAATGTATACATATTTTGAATAACTATTACATACAGAATTATTAACAAACAGCAAAGTTTCATAATCTAAATTAATTAATACAAATGTGAGAGCTTGCCAGGTATCAAAAGTGTTCGAATTTGCTGACCTTAATTGTTCAGCTACTGTTGACAACGCCGACCGATCACAAACTTCGCTGAGCATATCGTTGACATTCGGGCGCATTCTCTTTCAACGGCTGCTTACAACTCGTCGATTCTAGACGGTCTTGTGCTATATACGTTATTTTTTAAATATCCTCATTAAAAAAAAATCCTTTGAGGTGAGATCCGGTGAGCACGGCGGACCTCAATCCTATCTCTTCACCCTAATCTTCCATTCATCCCAATGCCATCGTGATAGGTCCTCACTTCGCGACGGTAATGTGAGGTTGCTCCATCCTGCTGGAAGTACCATTCTTCATTCCCAAACATCTCGTGAATTCGTCGTTTAACGGATTCCTGTAGGGAGTTCAGGTAAACTACATCGGTCAAAACGAGGTCCAATTAATCCAAACCGCACCATACAAATTCCATTTAACGTAAATGTGACCTCGTCACTTCAAAACAATCTTGTTCAGAAATCAATTGCCTCTCCACAGTTTGCGTAGTACTACTCAAAAAATTGAATTCTTTAATCAGGATTACCTTCACCGAAAATGTGGACTAATGAGAGAATAAAACCTTTTCGCTTCGCATTTCTTCAAAGTGCGATGGTGATCGATTTTAAAAGTCTCCTGTCTCCAAATGAAAGACTTTTGAAAGAGCTGTTTCCCTAATAAATTTTCTAGGAGATCGCTCCTACATTTCTAGGACCTCTTTTCATGTTGTGGGGCCTGTAGATGTCCGTGTTCTTCTGCAATGTTTCTAGCGAAAAATCATGATCGGTTTCTTCTGCTTCAACCTTTTTTTGCTTCGCTCTGCAAAAAAAGTTCAAGACCCAACGGTCCACAGGAAAACTGATACTTACGGTTTTTTGGGACTTACAAGTCCCGGTACTGGAACATTATGAGGAAAGGGGCACGAAAATAAGCAGTGCGCTTTACAGTGAGATGCTTACTGTCAAATTGAAGACTGCGATTCGAAGCAAACGCCGAGGACTGCTGTCGAAAGGTGTTGTGTTGTTGCACGACAATCCCCGTTCACATACTCCTGCCCGCACTGCTGAAACGCTCCAGAAACTCAACTTTGAAGTACCGACTCGTCCTCCGTATAGTCCTGATCTTGCCACTTCTGACTACCACTTGTTTGGTCCACTAAAAGAGGCATTAAGGGGCCGTCGATTAACCTCGGACGAAACGGTAAAAGAAGCGGTGCATTCCTGGCTCGCAGCTCAACCGGAAACCTTCATTTATGAGGGCATCAGGAAGCTTGTGCAACGATGGACCAAGTGCGTTTCCTATTTGTATTGCAATAAAATTTATAACTATTATAAACTAATTATAACTAATTATTGTTGATTTTGTAAACGTTATCTTAATTATTATAATTACTTTTAGTTTTAACAAAAAGAAAACAAACAAAATACGTTATTTGATTTTCACAGAATTCCTTTAAAAAGTCACAAAAGCTTTCGGTATAATTGTATACCGGAAAGGTGACCTTTCCACAGATACTTCTAGCTTTAGTATTCTATTCGTATCACCTGAGGAAGGTACTGTTTATTGAAACAGCTCTCGTAATCTTTTTAAATAGATTCTGTGAAAATCAAAAATTTATTTTCTGTCTGTTATAATGGATTTTCATTAATTAATTTTAGTTTTGTAATAATTTTTACCAGCTCATAAAATTTATGGTGAAATAAGAATTACTCTTTACGATTTATAATTGACTTAATTTATACGATATAATTTATTTAAAAGTAAATGGACTGTATATGTACGAACTTTAATGTGGGTTGCCTCTTAACAGCTTTGTCCAACCGCGAATCACGAGACAGTATTAAAAGATTAGCACGTAACAGAAAGGAATTAATTAAATGAACATATATTAAATTAAATGAATGTATAACCATGTATTAGCGCATATCTACTCGTAATACATGTATTAGATGGTACCGTCTAATACGTGGTATTTAACTTGCTTATCAAACCAGTCAAATGAAATAGATCGAAACAGCTTTGGATTTTTTTTAATTCCTAAGTATTTGGCAATGTCGGTTGTTTTAATATAAATGACAAAGTTGTTTTTGTTTTTTAATAACTTTCTTAACAATTCAAAATTTCCTATTTTCCAAAAGAATTCGCTGTTTCTTTGGAAAGATAATTAGTATATTCAGTGATTATAAATTGTTTATTTCTTTCATACTGAAGTGGACGTGAATCGTTTTATACTTTCAGACATAATGAACATCCCTGGTTCGATTCTATTTTTTTATTCGACCATTTTTCATTCGACAGGTAGGCCTTTTGGTGAAAGTAGTTTATTATCGGATAATAAAAACCGATAAAAAAATTTTGATGACTAGAATGGTAAAAAAATAACGAATAGGAAAAGTTGTGGTAAGAAGGGCAATTGGATGTACAAAAGTTGTAAGAGTTTATAAAATTAAACATTGTAAAAAATATCTCGCGTACAACTTTTTCCAAAAAAAATTAAATTAAAGAAAATGTAAGATGATGAAATCAAACGCACATAGAATCGAATAATAATAAAAATTAATAACTAATAATTATAATGTACGTGTATACATAGGATTGAATTTTTTATCGCTTTATATGACAAAAAAAAGGTCTCTTTAATTTTAAATGAAAAAATATAACAGCAGTTTATCGTAAATATTAAAGAAAAAAAACGCATTAAATCTTATTTTTAAAAACGAAATCTATTAACTTCAAGTTTGTGTTCGATAAAGATCGTAAAACAATTAAATTTAATGACTTCTGATAAAGAATTAACGGGATGAATTTGTATTAAGTACCGTAGTTATGAAATATCGATTTCCGACTAATCGGTTTTTATTGTACTCTAATGTAATACAAAACGATTCGGTTCGGCAGTAAAATTCAGAGGAATAAACTAGGAAAAAATTATTTAGTTCCTTAAGAAGAAAAAAACTATCGATCCCCGGTTCTTCTCGATTTATCGTTTTACTTTCTACAAGTGTATGACATTAGACGATAGAATTTCGACAGAGGCGAACATTACGTAGCCTATAAAACAGTCGGGACTCGCCGTCATAACGTAATAGAGCAGGCAGGCAAAGCGGAGTTTAAAGCAGGTACCGAATTCCCAACCGTCTATGAAGTTTTCTGCCGTTCCAACTTTGTTCCGTCTTTATAGGTTTCCATTCGTGCGTGAAATTATTTTAACTGAATTAGAATGAGTTCTCTCTTTTGAGATTTAACTCCAGAAATAATTGCTCGTAACATTACTAAATCTTTCTTTAACTAAGATAGAACACGTGAACTTTTTTTTGTCGTAAAATCCTTTCCGCGAAAACCGCAAAGATTCATCTCCTTTTTTTACTTCATTTTTCATCGTTAAATTTGTAATAACACTTAAATGCAATTAGAAATCGATTATTCAACAACCAACCTTAAACGTACTTTATAACAACCACTTTATATCTACACAAGTATCTAAAACGTAACGTATATTGAATAATAATTTCTTCCTGAAATTGATTTTGTTTCGAAAATTTTTATATTATAATATTAGGTGATATGATTGACTTCATTTCATTTGTTTTTAATACTTAATAAAAAAGGAAGGAACTTCCCTATTCGATACATTTCTTTTCAAGACTTATTTTTCACCTACTATAAACATTTCGATGGCTTTAATTTTAGTTTTTCGATGAAGTTCTTGTGGTAGTCTCTTTAAAAGATCTTTTTCCTAGCAAACTTATTACATTGTGTATAAGATAATTCGAAACAAAAAATTATGTACACGTAATTTCTTACATTATTTTATCTGTATGATTAAATTAATTTGAAAATATTTTCATATATGTTTTTTCATTATTGAGTACTACAGAATTTCAGAACATAAGAAAGAAGCCGTAATAAGAAAGGAAGTCCGACAAGGGTGTTCCCTAACCTCGTCACTTTTTAATCTTTACATAGAACTAGCACTTAATGATGTTAAAGAACAATTTAGATCCGGGGTAACAGTACAAGCTGAAAAGATAAAGACGATGCGATATGCTGATGATATAGTAATTCTAGCTGAGAGTAAAAAGGATTTAGAAGAAACGATGATCGGCATGGATGAAGTCCTATGCAAGAATTATCGCATGAAAATAAACAAGAACAAAACCAAAGTAATGAAACATAGTAGAAATATCGAAGATAGACCCCTGAATGTAAAAATAGGAAGGGAAAAGATTATGGAGGTAGAAAAATTTTGTTATTTGGGAAGTAGAATTACTAGAGATGGACGAGCAGGAGCGGTATAAAATGCCGAATAGCACAGGCTAAACAAGGCTTCAATCAGACATATAATTTGTTTACATTAAAAATTAATTTAAACGTCAGGAAAAGATTTTTGAAAGTATATATTTGGAGCGTAGCTTTATACGGAATGAAACTTGGAAGATCGGAGTACCTGAGAAGAAAAGATTAGAAGCTTTTGAAATGTGGTGCTCTAGGAGAATGTTAAAAATCAGATGGGTAGATAAAGTGACAAATGAAGAGGTTTTGCGGCAAATTGATAAAGAATGAAGCATTTCGAAAAATGTAGTTAAAATAAGAGACAGACTTATAGGCCGCATATTAAGGGATCCTGGAATAGTCGCTTTAATATTGGAGGGAAAAGTAATTGAGAAAAATTGTGCAGGTAGTCATCGTTTGGAATATGTAAAAAAATTGTTACGGATCTAGGTTGTAGGGGGTATACTGAAATGAAACGACTAGCACTACATAGGTAACCCATTTAAGAGCTGCATCAAACCAGTCAACTGACTTAAGTCAATAAAAACAGAATTTCTGAAGCTAAATACATTTTATGTATTTAGCTTACTAAACTTCGACCTTCTAAATACGAAGGTCGAAGTTTAATGTTCTAGGATATATATTCTGTTTTTAAATCTTTCAGGTCAAATTCATATAAAACCACTAAATTAAGCTCTTAATTTGGGTTACAAGAATTACAGTCTGGCTTAATTTTACCGAAGGTTCAGGAATTAGGGTGAAATTTTTCGTCAGCCGACACTCCCTAACGAAGCGTTTACGAATTTGAGTTCATATAAATTGTCTTTTTTATTTTCACCAGTAAGAAAATGTCCTGTAAGTTTGAAACATTCTTTGTGAATCACTATGTATAAAATAAACAGGAAATAATAATTTTTTCAATTCTTTTTATAGAATTTTTTAAAATCAATATTAAATTAAGTGTTTGTAAGTTGCTAAGAGTTATTTTTTATTTGTAAAAACAGAATTGAAAAAAGTATATTTTTTACTTTACAGCTAACGATTTTGTTTCAAGCAGGTTTTATTTTTAATTTTATTTACAATTCATTGAGTTTCAGCTACAATTTTCACTGACGAAAATTTTTAGCCATTTTTATTTCATTGAAATTTCTTAATTTACTTATACAATTCATTACTGACATTCATTAACAAATACTTTTAAAAAAGTTACTTTTCCTGTTGTTGAAGGTCGGTTATATGATACCTTTCTCTCAACAGAACGCATACCATTGTAGGAAAATAGTATTAACTGTTACTATCGTAAGGTAACGTACATAAGTTTAAGCGTGGAAAACAAAATTAGTAAATATTTAATTATTTAGCCGGGTTTATCATTTTACTATTACCACTTTTCATTTGCAGAATAACATTCATTGTTTATCAAAAATTAATTACGGCACTGATTTGTACTTATCAGCTGGTATGACAATAAGTCTATGACGTTGTACGATGAACAACTAGAATCAAACCACTCCACTAATAGTATATCACATAAGTTATGCTCGTTCCTGTACATTAACGCGTCCTTTATTTGTTGAAATAAACATAATAAAGTAGGTTATATACAGGATTGACCTCTTGACCCACCGGGTTGGTTTAGTGGTGAACGCGTCTTCGCAATACAGCTGATATCGAAGTCCAGAGTTCTGAGGTTCAAATGCTAGTACAGGCAGTTATTTTTATACGGATTTGAATACTAGATCGTGGATGCCGGTGTTCTTTGGTGGTTGGGTTTCAATTAACCACACATCTCAGGAATGGTCGAACTGAGACTATAAGACTACACTTCTTTTACACTCATATATATCATCCTCTGAAGTATTATCTGAAAGCTAATTACCAGAGGCTAAACAGCAAAAAAGAAGAGGCAGAAGATCAAATTAATATATATATATATATATATATATATATATATATATATATATATATATATATATATATATGTACACAGAATGTTACTGAAATAGGCAGCCAAATTTCTGCAGTGGGTTTCTTATATTAAAATAAAGAAAAAAATTTCTATAAACATGTCACCTGTATATGAAACTAAAATTCAAATAATCAGTGAAAAAAATGATATTTATTAGACTGAATATTTTATTTTTGAAAATTAAAAAAAAATATTGTTTAAAAATTCAGGCGCGTGAATTGCGGGAGTAAGTACGGTAATTTAATTTAATTAATGATAATTCGTAAAAATTAATATTTATTAATAACTACTACTCGGTCAGGACTCATTTCGTTCACACGACCGTCTAACCAGACGGTCCCCCAGCCAGACCCCCGAAGTTTGTGAGAATATCAAGTATTTTACAGATATTCATTAAAGAAAAAAAGATAATAATTTTACTTAATTATATTTCTTTTGCTGCGGTGACAGAAATATATACGTATATAATATAGTGTTCGAATCAAGAAGCATGATGATTCTATAATTATTTTTTATTAAATTTCAAAAAATGTATGTTTACAATATTTTTTTTTTAACAAAATGTAAAAACGTATTAAGTATAATAAATTTTAACCTAAACAACGTTCTGTTTATAGTACACAATACAATTTATTACACAGTTTTAGTTCAATTTTTTCAGCTAGATGGTAAAAATAAAAATGTGAGCACATACAGCAAATAAACCAACGCAACATGCTTTTCTGCTGCAAAGATAAGAACATGACAAACTCAATCAAGAAGTTCAAAGAAGTGTAAGTCAAAATTGCAGTAGATTGCTTAGAAAAAAAACAAAGATATCTGTCAAAAAGTTTAGCAAAGAGCATACAATAAACAATTCTTAGACCAACGTCAAAGAAAGAAATTATAATACTAATAGATCATGTTTAATTTTCATAGCACTGGTAAAGGATAACAGAGTTTGTTCTGCATCCATGACTGGGATTCGAACCCAGGATCTCCAGGTGAAAGGCGGATAAGCTACCAGTCGCGCTATGAAGGTCGGCACGGAAATTGTTATTTCTAATAATAAAGTTCTAGAGTGAAGGGATTTAGAAACGAATATTCCAAAATCAAAATCGAAAGACACGAACATGTACAGCGTCTCCGAAACAATGAATCGCATAACTCGCAGTGATAACCTCTCCGGTATTGAATAAATATATTGTAAAAGAAAACAATTTAAAGTTATATATCTAAAATAAATGTATTGTTTTTTTTTTTTTAAATGTTATGCAGCAGCAGCAAAATTTTGCTGCTGCTGCATTTTTGCTGCTAAGAATTCATCAAATTAATACTAAAACATGTTTAGACGTAAAAGAAAGCCGGAATATTTTAAGAGAATATGTAAAGAATTTGTATACAATGAAAAAAAATTACTTAACGGCATGACGACATATCACTTTAAAATTGTTAAATATCAAAAGACTAACATTTAAAATATGGTACTTTTCTTCTTAAGAAGATAACGAAGCAAATGACGGAGTTAAATTACTCGTAGGAACTTGTTAATGGAGTCCATCTTGGATAAAGTTAGAAAATCCCTTAAATGTGTAATCGAATAATATATACTGCCTATTCTGTGTTCGTTTAATGTGTGTTAAGTGCCATATCATTTCACAGTGGATGGATCTTAATTTTATGTATCGCATGTTTAAAATGCATGCTGCGGCTAACGTCTTGGTATATACTACATGATTAAAAATCTGATCGGATAGTTGTATGTAATGCGTGTATGTGTTGTATCTGTAATAATGTATTAAAAGTACTTAATTTAACGATTCACATTATTTTTAATTTAATATTATAAAATGTTTGGTACGTGTATGTATAGGGTTTTATAGTATTTTGAAAGATGACGCGTCTTTAAAAAAAAATTGTAAAATTTCATAATTAGCGAATTAAAACATTTAAAAAAATGAAATGTGTTCATTAAAAAAAAAAAATGAAATTATTAAACGATTTTTAAATAAGGTAACGCTAAATAGACAATAAACTGAAAAATAAATGAATTAATGATGAAGTATTAAAGAGATTAAAAAAGATTAATGAAGAGAACAAAACCCCCAAAAAATTAATTACTGTATACACCATAAATTAAGAGACAATTGCATCTAAAAAATAATAATGGAAATATAGTATGAAAGAGAAGCAGAGGAAGCAAAAAGATGAATATACTTGATAACTTGAAAGGTCAAGGATAGAAGAAACTACTAAAAGACAGAGCTCAGAATAGTCGAACTAGACTAATTAAAACTTTTATAATTGTCTGCATAAAGATTTCCAGAAGGAGAATAAAGAAAAGAAATTTACTAATTGAAGTTTTTTTTTCGTAAACAAATTGCGATTTACCAGATTGAATATTCTTTCAGTTATATACGTTTACCTAATTGCTATTCTTGTTTACCGTAATACAAAATTATCTTCATAAGGACATAGAATAACTTACGGTAACTAGAATAACTTATAACAAGTATTTCTTCAAGTAATTAATTTCATTATCTTCATAGGTAGAATGTTTTGATATTTAATTACAAATAAGGCAGAAGGTATGGATAATATATCTTCAAAATAATTTATTATCATTTTATACACGAGGAAATATATTAATTAAATAAGAAAGGAAACGATAAACCAGAAACGGTAGAACTTCATTATTTATGTGGTAAAATTAAAACAGTTAATGTAGTAATTCGAATACAACAAATCGAATCGAAACAAGGAAGTACAATAATAGAAAAAGAGACTTTAAAACAAAAGAAAAGTATCAAATATTGATTTCACAATTACCAAGAGATTTTTTAAAATATTTGTAGACTATAGAATTCTACGTTAACTGTACATAGAATAGGGAAAGCGTACGAATCCTTGAAGTATGATTTTACAGGTGATACTGAAATTACGCGGATCGATAAAATACAAAACGAAGAGATCCTAAGACTAATAGATAAGAAAAATTTCGGTGAAAATTTTATAGAGACAAACATTTCAGTAGGCTGTGCATTAAGCCAAACAATATTAGTTAATTTTGTATTTGACAGATACGTAAAAAATATAAGCTCTACAGAAATATAAACACAAGAATATTTTTATATATTCATATCTATGTATCTATATAAAATTATTTTTATCTATATATAATTAGGTCTGTCTATATATCTATATAAAATTATATACATTCCTATTTATAGATGTATTTTTAAAATATCTGTTTTACAGATAAATATGATTCAGGCTGTAGTAAAGTAACGTCGTTTATATTCATTTAAACCAATTAAAATCTCAAGGAATACTGAAATATTTATTCGGAAATTTTATTTTAGGAAGCTGAAAAAATATTCACAATAATAACTGTGATCGATATGATTTTTGTCTCACGAGTATCAATAGGGTGCACTTAATGAATTTTTTCATCACCCACAGTTTTTGTTGTTCTTTTAATTTTTTTAAATATGTTAAAACGTTTTTTTCGTTCTTTTGTCCATTGTTAAGTGAAAGCTTCTAGAGCATTCTAAAAATGATGGAACCAAATGAACTAACTCAAAGAGTAGCGTTGCTACTGTTGTGCAGGTTCACAGGTGTATAGACATGTACAAACCTGATCTAGTATAGCACAAATTCATCAGAACGGTGCCAGTTGTGAGATAGTAGTGAACCAATACGTCATTGTGAGTACTTTGTGTGTCTGAATTATTTTGTATTACATATTTAAAACTTTATTTCTTTTAATCGACTGTCAGTTACAAAAGGCCTAGAGTTTTTTTAAATAATCCTAACAATATTTGTTATGTATGTGGTGAAGTGACGCTCAAGTCCCAAAGGTGAAATCTTACTCCATTAGTAAAAAACTTTAATGAATTTTATTTTGGTTGTAAAGTCGGGGATCAAACAAAGGCCTGGGCCCCACTCATCTGTTGTTTATCGTGTTCTACGCTTCTCACTGCATGGAAAAATGGCATATGCCACATGCAATTTGCTATCCTTATGATTTGAAGAGAACCCAAAAATCATTGTTCTGATTGTTATTTCTGCTTAACAAACATTAAAAGGATTACATCAAAATCAAAACATACAGTGGTGTACCCTAACTTGCAATCTGCAACGAGACCGGTTCCACACTGCGAAGAATTTCCCACAGTAAAGTCTCCAGAACATGTGATATTAGATGTAGAGAGCTCAGAGTCGGATGGATGTAACGTAGAAAAATGAGCAGATTCTGGTGAAACAACTTTTGAACAAAGTAGTTCATCTGAATCACATTTACCGACTCAAGAAAATCTTAACGATCTCATACGAGATTTAATGTTATCAAAAAAACAATCTGAAATGCTTGCTTCCGGCTGAAAGTATGGAATATTTTTCCAAATAATACAAAGATATGTACTTATCGTAATCGCCATTCTGAATTTAAAGACTATTTTTCTAAAGAAAATGTCTTAGTGTGTTGTAATGACATTTCTACTCTTATGGAGACAGAAAGTTAGTTTAAAAGCTGTGCTTCTGTATAATGACAATAAATTCCCATCAGTACATGTGGTTCACTCTGCTAGTATGAAAGAAACATTTCAAAACTTTAAATTTACATCGGAAAAGATTCAGCATGCAGTGTATGAATGGAATATTTGCGATAATTTGAAGGTAACTGCACTTATTCTTGGTCTGCAGGTTGGTTACACAAGTACTGTTGTGTTTTTGTGTGAATGAGATTTGTAGGAACAGAAAAACCCATTTCATTGGAAAAGAATGGTCTAAACACAAATCACTCATTCCTGAACAGAAAAATGTGAAACACGATCAATTGTGTAATCCTAAAAACAGGTATCTACCTCCTACATATCAAACTAGGAATAATGAAGAATGTCTTCAAGGCCATGGACAATACAATAGAAGGAATATTTGTGGGTTCACAAATACGATCACTAATGCACGATGAAAAGTTTGAGAAACTATCGAATCCACTGGAGAAAGCAGCTTTGCAAGCATTCAAAATTGTTACTCGAAAGGCGGAAAATTACCGAGATATTGTCTACGATCTTATAACATCTCATAAAAATTTTGGTCGTAATATGTCCTTAAAAGTACACTTCCTGCACTCGCACGTGTATTTCTTTTTGGAAAATCTTGGCGCAGTGTGCGATGAGTACGGGGAACACTTTCATCAAGAGATATCAGCTGTAGAAAAGAGGTATCAAGGTAAATCGAATCCTAATATGCTAGCCGATTATTGTTGGACCATCAAGAGTGATGCTCCACAGGCGAAATATAGCAGAAAATCGCCATTTCTTACTTTCTAGGCGAGTAAAGTATTTGAATATTGTGTAGTAAGAATTCAGAACGTATTAAAACATTTGAAATGATAAATTTTCTAATTAGCTTAGAAAAGGTAAACGACAATGTTCTGGTTAATAATTTATGGATGAAGATGATGGAAATTGGAATCTGAACCTGTATAAGCGGTATGAAATTATAGGAAGAAAACTAAGCAAGAATAAAGGTAGGGACTAGTTTGACTACGTGTTTACAGAGAATAAATGTTCTCAGGAGGGAGGAGTTAACAGGCAGGTGGACAAATTATTTTTAAATTGTCTTAAACTTCTCTTAATTGTGTAAATCTTGAGGCGGTGATGAGAGGATGACATCGGAAACGTGAAAGAATGGAAGTAGCGATTGGAGGTAAAAATATATTTACAGTTTATTTTGTTGATGACCAGATAATATTGGCAGTGGACGAGCATGATTTGGATTATACAATGCAGAAATTTCAAGAGGAGTATGAGAATGCGGAAGTATGCGTATGAAATTTAGGAGTTGGTGGTGAAGAGGTGATCGATCTGAATGGAGGAAAGGAGATTATACCGGGTGGGAATAAAAATTTTAAATATTTATAGGTAGGTGTCGTTTAATAAAAAAAGGAAACAGCTATGACAAAGTTACAAACTGCATGACTAATGAAAGGATGATTGTTAAGAGTCTTAAATTCTATTCGGTGGGGTAACAGGATTACCGGAGATACGAAGAAAATAATTTATCGCGCCGTGGTTCAGAGTGTGATGTACGGAGCAAAAACATGGGATATCAACAAAGCGATCGAATCGATATTACTGGCAACAGAGATGTATGTATGAAGGAGAAGTACGAGAAATACGTTTGAAAGAATTAAGAACGAGGATAAAAAAGGGGTATACATGCGGGGAGAAACATTAGGGATGATGTTCAGCAGAGGCAGTTGAAATTTTTGGCCTCCGAAATGGATGGTTCAATACTTTCTAAAACTCTTTCGGAATGGGAGTACCTATAAGAAAAAAGAGAAGAGAATGTCCTAGAAGCGACTGGAAGGACGAATCGGAAGATGCAATGAAGGGAAGAAATAGGCAGTTTAGGATGTAAAAGATGAAGAGGAAACTGACTGTGGAGAAACAACGTCGGTGTGGAAATATGAAAAAAAGTAAAACTTACGTATAAAGAAACATACAGATGCAGCCTAGAAAATATTTCTTATATTAAAAAATTTCATTACTTAATATAATTTTTTTTTATAGCAGGTATCAAGAGCGATGGTTATTATCCCGGTGGAAATTGGTAGCGTAAAGATACCACGTCTAATCGGGAATAGAACTCGGGACCTCCGCACGAAATGCTGAGACGCGGCCTACTCGACAACGGAGGTCGGAAAATATCAAAATAGATTTATTTTACAAAAATATGTAAATAGAAATATTTAATTTAACCGAATTAGCAATCTAAAACATTTTATTATAAATGGATAAAAATTAATCTTACGTAATGATATCTATTAGATTAATATAAATCATAGTGTATTGCAGAAGTGGGGGATTAATAACGATCTAAGATCAGTACAAAGTAAAAAAATTACAAGTCCTTTTTCCTCTATTCGTTTTCATCTTCGACGATACCAAAAAGAGTATCTTTAGATGCTTCTAAAACAAAAATTAGAAAGACTGTTTAGAAAAGCGAGAGTTACAAAAATATATATTTTTCAAACAAAATCCGATAGCTATATTTCAAAGAATTAAAAAAGTAAAATTTGAGTTTATACTGATTTCCAAACGATTCAATCAAATTAAATTTATCTTTAAATTTTATTCGTTAAACCAAAAACACTTTAAGAATGTAACTTCTACAGCGCAAAAAACGTAGTAAATAACAAATTCGCATAACATTATTTTGGGCTATTTAAAAAAAGTAAATACCTTTAAAAAGTTACCATTTTCATCTGGAATAAAGATTAAAAACTATTTCCGCTCTTTTAAGGTACGATAATGTTTTGTGTAGAATAACAAGATCAGACATTTTGTCACAAGAAGCAAGTTGCATTCGAGTATCTAAGACAAAATAAAAAGAAAATTTTGTCGGATGTTACAAAGTCAGGATATATATATAAAAGTAGCTGTTCATATTTTTTCTGTTTTCCCATTAAAGCTTAAACAAAAATTTAATTCAAAAGTGTAAGTTATATATATATATATATTTCTTTACTATGATTTGAAATTGAAAACATTTTACGTTCATTTTATGTTTAAATATTAAATTTAAAAAAATTCATATTCATGAATTCTTAATTGAATGTTTCTCTCAAACTGTTTGTACAAATTTAAAATTATTTTTTTTTTATTGTAGATTGGAATATTTGATAAATTATTCCTTTATATATTTCACAGCATCGGTGAAATCATTCTATGATGAATAGAAGTCTATTGTTTTTCATTTTATGCAGATATTCCCTCGTATTGGAGTTCAATAAACTTCAATAAAAAAGTTTAATTTAACTTCACTGTTTTATAATTTTTTTCCAAACTTTCACTATAAAAAAAAAAATCGCCTGTTATCGGTTCAGAATTAATTACAATTTTAAATTTTTTTAGTTACAGAAAATATTAAAAATTTTGTGATGCCGTTTTATTACGTATTCAAAACGTTTTATTTCGTTAAGGACCAGACGATACAAGCAAATTTAGGAAAAAATTAATTTAATAAAATAATTAATTAAATGGTTAAATTAATGTTTACTGTATGTTGTTCCAAACAGTCGGTGGCGAAAATTAGGTATAAAAAAATTTAAGTGATGTACCTTTATCCGGCAAAATTTTAGTACCCGAATCGGTTAGAAATCATTTAAACATAACAAGTTAATTATTTTAGAATAACTACGTATAAAACAAAACAGGAAGGATGAAATTATACAATATGAATACAGAAAATATTTTTTAACAGACATCTGCCGAATTCATAACTCTCAACAACAATAAAAAGTTAATAAAGAAGAACATTATGGAAAACCTTGATCTTTGACCCTATTTTCTTGGCCTTTTGATCTTGTATTGTTTTTGACCTTTGACCTTCACCTCGATTACGCCAAAAATGTGATAACGTCTTCATTTTTTTTCCTTATTATTCAGATTTTTAAATTTTCCGATCATTTTTTGTGATCACATGATCACAATGTGCTGATCACGTGATTTTTTTCAATTTCGCAATACTGTTTTTTTTTTTTTTTTTTATAAATAATTCTTTATTTAAAATATTGTTGGTATTTTCAACTGAATTATTTTAGCCTTGAAAAAGGAAATGCCATATAAATTATTATATATTTTCCAACACATCTTACACCATTCATAAATAAATCTTATCTTTTAAGTAATGTTAGTGTTATGCAAAAATTTTAAAATAATTCGGCCTCCGTGATGCGAGTCTAGGCCTTTCATCCGGAGGGAGGTTCCGGGTTCGAATTCCGGTCAGACATGGCATTTTTTAACACGCTACAAATCATTCATCTCATCCTCTGAAGCAATACCTAACGGAGATACAGAGGTTAAATAAAAAAAAAAATTAAAAACTGATCCCACCTTATTGACTGGGATAGTTGGGATTGTTGTTGTAATATTAGTAAACCTTACCTTAATTATGATTGGCACTGTAACAAACAATATTATTTTGACAATAAAGACGATATTATATAATCTGGGCGAAATTTTTTGATACCTGTTACTCGAAAACAAACATTTCCAGATCTACGGTTATACAAAAATTTTTCATTATTTTTGATGAGAGGATTACTCCTAAAAAATTTGGAAGAAAGATCTTGAGAAACTCTGCAAATATACAGTGTTTTTAAAATAGGCCGCCAAACTTCTGCAACAATTTTGTTATAACAAAATAAAAAAAGAGTTACTATAAACATGAGACCGGAAATCCCGCTAACCACCATTTTTTTTTTTCTAACAATAGGTCATTGTCTTAGTAAGTATTATGCCAAATTTCAACCTTATTAGTCAAACCATTAAAGAGACAAAAATTATTTAGTGAAAATAACAAACGGCGGCTAACTGGAAAACAAAGCATTTTCGGTGACATGTTTATAGAAACTTTTTTCTTTATTTTAATATAAGAAACCCACTGCAGAAATTTGGCTGCCTATTTCAGTAACATTCTGTGTGTGTGTGTGTGTGTGTGTGTGTGTATATATATATATATATATTAATTTGATCTTCTGCCTCTTCTTTTTTGCTGTTTAGCCTCCGGTAATTATCTTTCAGATAATACTTCAGAGGATGATATATATGAGCGTAAATGAAGTGTAGTCTTGTACAGTCTCAGTTCGACCGTTCCTGAGGTGTGTGGTTAATTGAAACCCAACCACCAAAGAACACCGGTATCCACGATCTAGTATTCAGATCCGTGTATAAATAACTGGCTTTACTAGGACTTGAACAACACTGGAACTCTAGACTTCCAAGGCAGCTGATTTGGGAAGACGCTTCACCACTAGACCAATCCGGTGGGTTTTGATATTCTGCTAGCAGTAGGTGTCCCTTACGGTACCGCTGTCTCCTTCCATTTTTTAATCAAGCTGTCTCCTATCCACTTCTGGTTTACAATCTTTACCTCATCTATTAACTTCTTCTTCTTCTTCTTCATCGCTTCCTTCACTGATCCTTCTCAAGCAATAGTCATATATATATATATATATATATACGTACACCATATCGAGATTTTAAAGCAGAATTTAAAACAAGTAATAATTGGAACAGTAAAATAAAATATAAAATTTTATTTTAAAAATCGTTAACTGTTATAATCTTATGCTTCATTTAAATAAAAAAATAATGAAAAATTCGTAATACGATTATTTGTTTTAAGTGTCTAAGGAGAAAATCAGTATCGAAGGAATATAAATATCCACCTGCAGATTCTTTCCAAATAGATTATAATACCGCACAGTTAAATTTATTTCAAAACGACAGAAAAGGAATCGAACGGATACACTGTTTTATCTTTTAAATGATACTGTGATAATTACATGGCATTATTAAAATTTGATGTCAAAAAATATCCTTTACGAATTTTCAACGGAAATACAGTACCATTAAACAGACACATCTAAGATAAGAAAAATCAAAAGCATCGTTTATTTAACAAGTAAAACTACCGATTACAAAATACATTACATGAAAATGTTACACGCACACACACACACACACACACACACACACACACACACACACACACACACACACACACACACACACACACACACACACACACACATACATAAATGTAAATTTCATGATTCATCGTGATATTTTCTGTACGGTGCATTTATATTATAGCTGTTAAAATACAGTTAGAAGCGAGTAAAAACAACATAAAAAAGAAAGTCTGGATGAAGCGGTGTAAAATTCGTTGCAGTAAACTGTGTGATGGATGGATGTATGTATACAGTGAAAGCAAAATAAGAAAGAGATCGGACATGTTGGTTGGATTTGGTCTCTGGTTGTAATCGCCGTCGGCGAGCTTTTTAATATTCAACACAAGAAACGCTGAGAAACGAGCCTTGGGCGGTGTAGAGCTGTATTTGCATAACTCAGACATCTCTCAGGGCAGAGCCACTAATGGCCCGTGTCGCTTCTTCCTCACTCCTTCGCTCTACCCAAACAAACTCTAAGATTTTATCCGTAGTTGCAACTGCATAATGCGTCGCCCAGAACAATGCTTTCAGTTATCTACTTCTTTTTTTTTTATACTTCTATTCTTACTAAAAAGAACTTTTCAATTTCTTGTTTTTATTTCACTTTATATATATATATTAAAACACAATGCTTGCTAAAATGCTTAAAACCTAGATTTAATATAATTCTTGAATACTCGTGATAAGTAGTGCATTACCACAAAACAAGTTTTAAAATGACACAGTACAACTATTTCAGTGGTTTATTTCGATTGTTATTAAACAAATTTAATTAAAAACATCTGCTTGTTAACAATAGAGAAATTGTTAAGTAGAAAAAAATTAGGTTTCTTTACAAGCATCATTTATGTTACGCAGTAATACTACAATATTTATTCAAACGAACCGTTTCAAACGCTATTTTTCTATTGTAAATTCACCTCATCTTCGATTTAAACGAGGTAATTATGCTTCCGAAGTACAAAAATGATCTCACCAACTCTAATTTTTTCCCTCCAATTAAACGTGGAAGTACCGACTGAAACATGAACCGTTCACCCATATCCTCATGGAGGTATTTATATTTTTAACTTTTAAATATTCCCTAAGATTTAGAAAAGGTCGACCGTTAATAATCTTATAATCTAATTATTTTAATACGTATCAGAAATTCCAATTTAAATTGTGAACCTACGTTTAAAATATCTGATTTATTATATTCAAATAAAAACGATAAAAACAGATATACGTGCAATGAATTTTTATTTACGTGGATAATATGACCACCGACTGACTCCCACCATACCAGAGCACCTTTCAACATGTCTAAAATTTCACGTTGAAGCACTTAAAGGAGCAATTGCATTTACAAATCCAGTTATGTTATTTTTTAGTTCAACCGGATTATAAGAGTTGTTCTTGTGAACAAATCCTTTGATCGGTTTCCGTAAAGAAAATTTACAGTTAATATATTGGAATCTTAATGTCAGATGCGCTTTGAAATAAAGCTATCCCTGAAAACGGTAGAAAATTTTACTAAGCATCGAGGATGAAAAACATTGCTCGTTTTGTTAGAAGTATAATCCAGCAATTTATACCGGATTTAGTCAGCCGAAAGGATACCGTTGTAGAGACATTCTTACTTTACTGTATTCTGGAAAATCCGAATGGTTATCCGCTTGCGTGATGTAGTACACCAAACTCCAATGTTTTCCTCTTATAGTGGTCGTTTCATAAGGATTATATGAAGACCACATCCTAAGGTTCTCAAACCACGTTTTAGTGAAAGGTTCATCAAGAACGTCTACTCCTTTTTCAAATAAAAAATCCAACAACTTTCAGCAATATTCAACACGTTAATCAGTGCACTGATTAAACATTTAAAAAGTCACCTACCTACCTGCGTGGTAGGAGGAGGGCGGATGACCCCTACTGCCCTTACTGCGGCGACCCTGATACCCCAGAACAGGTGGTGTTCTGGTGCCCGCAGTAGGATGAGTACCGCCTACCTTGCTCGGCGATTACCGGACCGCTCAGCGTGGAAAACATCATCGCCACCATGCTGTGGAGCCCCAAGAGTTTTGATATCATCGCAGGGTTCGTGACGAGGGTTCTTCGGGAGAAAAATCGGGGAACTCGTGGATGAAAGACAGCCCTCTGCAGAGCTGCCGTTCGCATGTGCTTGCACGAGTGGACGATAGCTATGAGGCACTGGGACCCTCGCACCCCCGAGCGAAAAAGACCGAGTCCCGGCTCCCGGAGCGGCATAGTCGGGCCTTGTGGATCCTACTCTGGGGGTTTGAGGCGGGCGCAGATCCGACCGGCGGGCCGAGACGTGCAGGCCCGTTAGAGTAAAGGACACTCCCCTGGGCTGTGATAAACTTAACTGCAGGATCCGGCCCGCGAGAGAAGAACAAAAAAATGGTTGCTCTGAACGTACTAATCCTTGAGATTTCTGCTTGTTGGGCTAAATTTTGAGATATTTTTGGACTTTAAGCTATGCGATCAAAAATATCATCCGACTTTTCCTCTGTTAGGCTTAATGACCTTCCTGACTCGAACGTGTCTGATAGACTTTATCGTCTAATTTCTCAGAATTTATTGACCAAGTTTCGCACAGCAATCGATGTGGTACATTGATATCTGAAAATCTTTGATAAAACATTTTCTTCACGTATTCTCTAAACACGTGGACGTGGTAATTTAATTAAAAAATATATTCCAGAATGCAACATAGAAATCACATGCGAACAAAGTCAGGAACAGGTTGAATCGTATTTTATTAATTGGGTTCCGATATTTTTGTTTAGGTGCACTTACTGTGTTCTGAAATAACTGAACGGATATCCGATTACTGGATAGCACACCATACTCCAAGTTTTTCTTCATGTTAGTCACAAGGTTTCATGACGACTATTTGCAGACCACACCCGACTGCTGACTGAAGCTACGTTTTATATGAAAAAAAATCTTATGTGAACACTACATGACTTCCTTGTACGCCTATTAAATTACATAATAAGGTGGACAGTTACACAACTGCATTTTGATAGACACCACATTGCATCACATTTTTTTGTGGTGTCTGTATCAGCATATTATATTAGTTTATATATTAATTTTGTTTCACGTCACTCAAACAGTTATGTGGTGTAAGTGCGAACGTGTCGGATCCGTAACCATGCACACATCGATTCGAATCCGACTTCATATACATAATTATTGATTTACGTAAAAATCTTTGAAATAAAGTGAAAAGTACGTAAAATTTTATTTCACTACTAACTTCTAATTTTTTTTCATATTTCTTTTTTTTTATTATTGAATTATTATATATTGTAATTTTTTTATACAATAAGAGGATAATAATTTTTAATAAATAAATATATTTAAATTAAAAAAAAAGTTAAAAAATAAAAAAAGGAAATGAAGTCGAATTCGAACCGATGTAGCTTTCCCTTGTAAGATCTACATTTTTATTAATAAAAATTTTATTTACCTATAACTCTGAAACCAATGAAAATAAGCACCACTTACGATAAATCGCTGAAAAGTTCTCAATGAGGACTTATTACTTCAGTTAAGAAACAGTCCAAATCCATTTTTTTGGATTTTGGGCATTTTTGGACACTTCTGGTCCAGTCGATTACAATCAAACGGAGAGGTGGACAACTAGATATTACAACAGTCCTAAATCCAAAATTTCAACATCCTACGGCTAATCATTTTTGAGTTATGCTAGTTACATACGTACAGACGTCACGCCTAAACTAGTCAAAATGGATTCAGGGATGGTCAAAATTAATATTTCCGTTGAAAAAATATTTCCGAAAAACCGAAATTTTTCGCGATCACAATACTTCCTTTACTTCGTACAAGGAAGGAAAACTGTTACATTAAGAACGTCTTCTAGTTTTTAATACATAAAATTGCTAAACCACGGGTAATTTTTGTTTATATTTGGGAAATTAAAAATTAACAACTTTGCTTATAATCCGATATCACACTTTTTTCAATTTTTCTTAATTCATGTCGCTATTAAATTAAATTTTGTAGGGTGATTCCATCTAACTCCTGTACGTACCGAATAATAATGTTTTTTTAAATTTTATCCGAAATGTAAAAATTAATTTTGACTAATTAAATAACTCGTACATTAAATGATTATTCATAAATCAAATAATCACTAACTAAACATTATGTATTTTGTTTTACCTCAACAAATCTTACAGAGTATTAAAAAAATCACAATAATTTTAAAGGTAAACATTAAAACACTGAAATTATTATATAAAAAATAGATCAAACACATAAATAAATTGACAACCAATGAAAGACCGAATCGGATACCGTGCCAACCACTGAATTGGTTTTCGCTGAATTGGATACCGTACCAACCATTGAAGGCTTTCCGCATAATTGCATTAATAAGAGTATTGAATAAAAAGGGTGAGATGACACAACCTTGCCTTACAACGGTTTGCATTGGAAATTCATCAGGCAGTTCATTATCAATACGTATGCGGCTGCTAGATCCACTGCACAAGTCTGTGAGTAGTTGGATGGTCTTGGTAGGCCTAAGTTCAGACTTTAGTGCCGCGCATAGTGCTGACCACTATGACGCTGTCAAATGCTGCCTTGAAATCTATGAATACAATGACTGTTCGCTTCCCGCAGCGTATTCGCTCTTCCAACATTTATCTGAAAGTGAAAATCTTATTGCAGCAACCTCTATTTGGGCGAAAGCCAGCCTGTTCGTCTCCAGATTTGCTCCCGATGTTTCTGTAGTCGAGTTTGGATGATTCTCAAAAACTTTTCCAGTTATCGATAGGAGGCTTATGCCACGGCAGTTTTTGTGTTCACCACTGTTACCCTTCTTTAGTATCGGTATAACAATCGCTTGTTTCCATGCTGTAGGAATTTTCTCTTTACACCATATTAGCTGTAGCAGTGATTGTATGCGAATGACAAGGATATTTGTACGTTTTAAATTGGCGCTGACTCTTTTAATAATTTAAGTCTTGAATTCTTGTTACTATAAATATTTTATTGCGATTGAAATATAACATTAAATATAACCGTTTCAATGTAATCGTAAATATTTCTGTAAGTGAAACGACTGAACTGTAGAACTGGAACTGAACTGGCTTATATACTGTTGGTGGAGCCGCTGATTCGTTTGGAGCCGAGTGCATCCGGAAGGAGCCGAGTGAATCCAACCGAAGCCGAAGATCTTTAAATTTAAAAGTCCTATATTAAATAAAAATTAAAGTTCCAATATTTAAACAGGAGAAACAAAAAAGCGAACATTTATGAGTATTTAAAAATTAAATAAGTAATTTAAATAACCCTGAGTCTTAACAATATCGACATCTGCTTTTAGCGTTTCAACTGTTACTCCATCAATCCCGGGCGCTTTGTTGTTTATCACTGTTTTCACTTCATCCACTGTTGGTACAGCACCATTGGCTTGGTCTTCCAGCAGTTCCAAGGTTGGCGGGTTTGCTAGTGGGACAGGCGACGGCTCGTGGCTGTATAGGACTTGGAAAAATTCTTTCCATCTGTGTAGTAGTTCCGTATGAGATCGAACAAAGTTTCCATCGGCTTTCCGTATATTCTCATTAAATGTCTTAAATTTTCCACTGTTGTTTAAAAGGTTCGGTATTTTCTTACGCAGCTTTTTTCATTTTATGGTTATATCATTCCAATATGCGGCACCCTCGGAATCACAATACGCCCCAAACATTACTCGTATTTTGTTGCGCACGCGATAAAATAAAACCTGGAATACTAAGAGACAACGGAAAAGTTAACTTTACTTTATTAAATAAGGTTTACTTAATTAAGAAAAATTATTTATCGGTAAGAAGGAAATATTCGACGAATTTTGATTAAATATTAGGTTATGTACGTAAATAAAATAATTTAAATATTTGTATTTAAATAAATAATATATAATATCAAAATATTTTTGAATTGAAATCAATATTAAATCTATTTTAATATAATGAAATTTCCAAAAACATTTTTTTTTATTTTAATTAAAATAAATTTTATATATGAAGAAGTAATGTATAATTTAAAATTCTAAATACATTTCATCTACAAATTGTTGCTGACATTCTGAAGGTATTTCCAAGAGGCTTAATAACATGACGTTAGTTTCTGTTGTTTCAAACTCGCAATACAAGCCAATAATCCACAGCTAAACCTTCTGCTTCAACCGCCAAGATACGATTTAAGCTTTAGACTTAGTGGAAACCTGTTAAACCGTAAGCTTGCCTATTAAGGTAGAAGAAGGAACAATATTTTAGAAATATGTACTGCATCAATAAATTGCAAAACATTAACCGGAATATTTTCATATCGTAATACTTTTTTTAAAGAAATTAATACATAATTACTTACTCAAAACTCTTAAGTTCAGACCCTACCAGAAGGATTCTTGGATCTCAAGTGACAATGGAACCATTAAATCTGGATCTTTATCAAAAATAGTAGGTTATAAAAATCCGTTGTACCGCGTAGATCAGAGGTACCCAACCTTTTTGACTAACGGAGCTCGTTTTAGAATCAATTACTATGGCGGAGCCCTGTAGGCCTACTCTACGTCTTACAAGTTAGTGATGTTTAGTAGTGCTACGTCGTGGTGGGGGAGGGGGATAGGGGATAAACGTCAAGGAATCTTAAAGTAAGGAGACAGTTAAACAACTGGTAATCTCTTTCCTATAAATTTTATTTTACTGCAATATCTTATAATCTTTCACATTTCAATTATTTGAAATTAGTGACAGCACAATGACCAAGAGAGGTCTGCAATAGGAGGCGCGAAATTCAACTTGGCAAATTTCCATTTGGAATGTAATTTCTAGTTATTTTTTTTTATGATTCTACGTTTTGTTTCTTATTCTATAATTTCGTTCAATTCTTATTTATTTTATTTTCCTGGAGAAGCCGCAAATCTCCCGGGAGATGCATTTGGAATCCTTAGGGCTCTGCCGAGCACAGATTGAACCAGTGGTATAGAGTATTCTATATCGTAATTATTACAAATGAATTTTCAACAACAAAAATAAATTACTGTATTTACTCTACTGTAGAACACTTCCGGTGTTATATGATCTAATACTTTAATTTTAATCATTGTGTTCTAGTCGAACACGCTTAATTCACAAACTTTTTACAGCTTTTTCAGATTTTTTCCGCTATAAATTATAATCCAATAAAAGTTTTTTAAGATGTTCTCAAAATTAAATTATTCGAAACTGAAAGCTTCGTCTCTTTGGTTGGCCACGATGGTATTCTCGTACCGATTTATCAGAAATTTCACGTAAATATCAAAACAAAACTAAACAAATATGAAAGATTTTTTTTTATAACGTACAAATAAAATTTAAAATGAAGCTCCAATATTTAACAGTTCAGAAAATTTCTTTTACATCTAAAACAAAAAACATCGTAATTGCCAAAAGTCTTTTTTTTTTGGCTTGATGATGTCGCCACATAACCTTGAAGCTAGCGCGTGAGATATGGAAATGGAATTTTGTAGCGTCTGAAAAATGCCATTCCTTACCGGGATTCGAACCAAGATCTCCAGTCGAAAGGCCGAGACGCTATCACTCCGCGACGGAAATAAAATAGTTCCATTAAAAGCATAAACAATAAAAAAATTGTTTGATAATGCATAATCAAAGACCACCTACAACTACTCATTGACAGCAACGCTTCATATATTACACGTAAAGATTGCCGAAAAAATCCCTCGAGATGTCTTTTTACACGACTGCCCAAAAAGGAGTCCAATGCACTTAAGAGTGCATGTACAACTTTTCCACCGTAGCAGCTCAATGGCCGAACCGATTTAGATATTTGTTTGACCCCGCGTTATAATCTTTACGTTACCGGGAGTGTCACTCTCTCATTCTCTCTCTCTCTCTCTCTCTCTCTCTATATATATATATATATATATATATATATATATATATATTTAGTAGTAGAGATTTTCTGGTTGAAGCACAAACTTTAATGAATTAAATTAATGAACTGTAATATTAAAAAAAATTATAGAATTACATTTACCTCCAAGAAAATAAAATAATGTTAAATAAATTTTAAAAATTTCTGTTTAATAATTGTGGGCTCCCGTGCGGACTGCGTGTGAGGGAAAAAAATTTTGAGAGTGAGGCAAAAATTTTGTCATATTTAAATTCAGTTCGGGTGCTCTTTAATATAGAATAATTACTACAGAACTCTTAAGTATTGCTGTCTATTTCTAACAGTAAACTTTACAATTTTCAATGGATCTTTCTAAAGCGATTAATTGTACCTAGAGAGTTAAATGTAAAACATTTAATTATTACTTTTACAGGTAAACATTTTTCAAATTCTGTAGCCAGAGCTCAACACTTCATTTTCAGCTTAATACTAATATGCTATGCTAAGATTCGTGAAAATATTATGCTAGTTAAGAAAGAAATTAGAGGTAATTATTCTCAATTTTATATAACCGCTCAATAATATAATCCGTTAATGGCTAAAACCTACCTGGGTCACCATGATATCAAAAAATGGTTTACGCACATAAAAATAATTTTATTTCTGAAAGATCTCCAGTTTTGTTTTTATCCAAGAAAAGTAAACTAATACGTTAATACGACTAATACGTAATACGAGAGCGGCTGAAAAACAAAAGAGAGGGGCTGGAAAGCTAGAAGCTGATGCGGAAGTGGCAGGCTAGATTGGGCCAGCATGGAGCTTGGACAAGAAGACTGCTCCCGGAGTTACAGCCATGGGTCGGAAAGAAATTTGGGACGGTTGGTTACGAGCTAACCAAATTCTTCACCGGGTATGGCTGTTTTAAAACGCATCTGAAAAGATTCAAAAGAGCTGAGTCTGATAACTGTGGAATGGTGGACGACGACCCCGAACATACAATTTTCCAGTGCATGCGATGGGAGCAGGAGAGGAGTATATCAGCAAGTTGGGGTTCTGTGTGCTGATATCATTATGAAGTAGATTCTAAAGTGCAAGAGGAGCTGGGCCACAGTCGAGAATATGGTCACGGTGATTATTAGGGGGAAGCTGGCGGATGAGTAGTGGGGATGGTCAGTCTTTGTGGATGGCAGCGGGGGTTCCGCTGAGTCGTCGTTTGCCAATGATCCCCGGGGAACACCTAATCCTGCCGCTAGGAAGCCAACCGTAATTAAACCCGTAATTAAATCACAAAGACTGTGTTCACGTTTCGTGGCCAGGTCCGGTCGTGTAGGAGTAACGTGGAGGTTGTTTGGTCAGTCGAGCCCGACACCACCGTCTTGCACGGGCAGAGAGGGTAGCTGGAAGAGCTTTTTCCTCCTCCAACGAAAAAAAAACAAAAAAAAAATACTTTACGGTATTTTATTTTTCAAGACTTGATTTTGTATTTATGCCAAATTTCAATCAAACCGGTCGATTAATAAAATATTTACAGCCAATCCAAGACGGTAAATCGCTTTGTGGGTTTTTATACACTAAAATAATAATCTTTTTAGTTTATAAAATTTATATGAATAAAAAATAGGGTACTATTATAACTTCACATCTCTATGCAAATACACCAGACATAAAAACACCGTGGTTTAAATTTGAATGAAATAATAATTTTAAATGCTTACCTCATCAGAATAATGAATATTTTTATAATAAAATGGTTATTTTTCTTTTTTATTATTATTATTATACCAGTTTCTAATCAACTTTGTCAACAGTGCTTGTCATTCAGTGTAGCTTACAAATCTACTTCAATAAGAAA
This sequence comes from Lycorma delicatula, assembly GCF_047948215.1. Taxonomy (NCBI): domain Eukaryota; kingdom Metazoa; phylum Arthropoda; class Insecta; order Hemiptera; family Fulgoridae; genus Lycorma; species Lycorma delicatula. Next base: position 45,199,890 of record NC_134456.1, on the reverse strand, counting down.
ACATAATATTACTAAAACATCTTTATTAATTTTGAATAGTTATTAGCTTCTTTATTTTTCTTAATCGTTAAAAATAAAAAAATAAATATTTTCGAAAAGTCATTGCCTTTGTAGAAGTGATTGTTTTACCAAGCGAATCGTTTAACCCAAAATATCTATTATAGTTAATTTTTAATAGAGAGAGAAGGAACGGAATGCTTTTTTTTTATAGGTAAAATCCAATCGCTCTGCAAATAAACTGTAACTATACTAAAGAAATTTACTCGTCAGAGTTCATCTTCTGACGTTCAAACTGTTTTAAATATATGAGTATAAAGGAATTTTTTTTTTTTACTATATGTTTTACTAATACAAAATTGAGTTTAATGGTATTTAAATGATAAAATTCTAGTAGTAGTCTACATTGATGAAGTCATCTCAACAATATTGCTGAAATTAATTGACAAAGTTTTTAATTAGATAAGATATTTCGGAATTATTCTTCTGAACTACTATAAGAGGGTAGAAGATTCTGTTGTTCACCAAAATGCTAAAAATAATAAAGGTGTATTATCGAAAAAATCCTGTGAATTAATAAACCAGATAAAATTTCATGTATCAGGCTCTACTAAATTACTTTAAAAGATAATTTTCACATTTTACAACATATATTTAAATTATACTAATTAATTATTAATAAATAAATAATTATTAATAAAGCCAAATTTCTACCCGAATAATATTGAAAAAAAACCAACTGTACACCCAGAAAATGGTTTGAATACAGCAAGACTTAAACAGATACCGAAACACGATTACGTATTATTACATTATAATACGTATTACGAATCTAACCTACCGGGTTGGTCTAGTGGTGAACACGTCTTCCCAATTCAGCTGATTTGGAAGTGGAGAGTTCCAGCGTTGAAGTCCTAATAAAGACAGTTATTTTAATACGGATTTGAATACTAGATCGGGGATACCGGTGTTATCTAGTGGTTGGGTTTCAATTAACCATACATCTAAGAAATAGTCGACCTGAGACTGTACAAGACTACCTTTTCACTTACACTCATAAATATCATCCTCATTCATCCTCGAAGTAATATCTGACAGTAAATTCCGGAGGCTAAACAGGAAAAACGAGATCTGTTTGTATTAAATACATAATTTATAAAAAAAGATGCAATTAATGAGTGATTCATCTATAATGTGTGTAATATCTAAGGGCGTGTCGGAAGAAGGCCTTTAAGAAGGAAGAAGGCATTATAATACGTATTACGAATCTAACCTACCGGGTTGGTCTAGTGGTGAACACGTCTTCCCAATTCAGCAGATTTGGAAGTGGAGAGTTCCAGCATTCAAGTCCTAGTAAAGGCAGTTATTTTTACACGGATTTTAATAGATTGTGGATACCGGTGTTCTTTGGTGGTTGGGTTTCAATTAACCACACATCTCAGGAATGGTCGAACTGAGACTGTACAAGACTTACACTTCAGTTACACTCATACATATCATCCTCATTTATCCAGAGGAGGAAGTATTATCTGAATAGTAATTACCGGAGACTACACAGGAAAAAGAAACAATAAGCAAGTTCGCACCAATAGCTAACGTTATTTTCAGCTTTGTAGGCCTACAATAATACAAAATAAAATCGTTAAATTGTATAAAAATAAATGCATAAATAGAGTTAAAGAAACGTGAGTAAAATACTACAGAGATATTAATTTCAGGAAAACATACAAATAAATTATTTTAATTAATTAAAACATTAATTCGTAATGTATTTTATAATACAGATCAAATATATATATATATATATATTTGATCTGTATTATATATATATATATATATATATATATATATATATATATATATAAAATTAATATTTGTAAATGTTTTATATTTATATTTTTATAAAAATATATTTTGAGTATTATATTTTGCTGTTGCATATAAGTTAAAAGGAAACAGAAGAAAAATACATTTTTTAAATACTGTTTAACAGCAGCGATACGTGAGATTGTTATACTAATTGAAGTAATTCGTACTAGTACCTTGGGAAGAAGATTAAGACCTTGGTGGATTTTTCAGCAAAAATAGTTTATTAATAGTTTAGAAATAGCACAAATTATTTATTAAAACAAGGAAAAATTGTAAACTGATTAAATTATAAGCAACGTCTGAGATAATATAGAGAAAAAAACAATACAATTGTGAACAATGAAAGCATTATAATTTGTCTGGCAAAAGTGTGCGGTAAACCAAAGCATAAAGTACGATTTAGATAAAGTACAATTTTAATTTAGCGCAATCCATCTGATAAAAAAACACTTTCGTTTACTTTTAATACAGAATGAAGAAAAATAACTTGTAACACAAAAATTAGAAAATTGTAATAAAATTACATATGTATCTTAAAAATAAACTTTTTAAGAAAGTACGTTATCGCTATATTAAAATTTCTTCAAGTAAAACAGAAAAAGATATTTGTTACGTCAATGTATTTCTTCAATATCCGACAAGCTGCTATTTGTTAATCTATTCCCATCGTTTCCCAAATTTATCACAATGCCTACAATCATATTTTCACACAAACAGTCTGCTTTTCATGTTATTTACTTTCTTGTACGAAGTAAAGGAAGTATTGTGATCGCGAAAACTTTCGGTTTTCAGATTTCATCGGAAATATCCATCTTCCCCATCCCTGAATCCATTTGACTAGTTTCGGTGTGACGTCTGTACGTACATATGTATGAATCTCGCATAACTCAAAAACGATTAGCCGTAGGATGTTAAAATTTTGATTTAGGACTGTTGTAACATCTAGTTGTGCACCTTCTATTTTGATTGCAATCGACTAGACCAGAAGTGTCCAAAAAGTACAAAATCCAATTTTTTGGAGGGATTTTGGGCTTTTTCTTAATTGCAGTAATAAGCCCTCATTGAGAGATTTCCAAAAATTTATCATAAATGGTACTTATTTTCATTGATTTCAAAGATATAGCAAAATTAAATTTTAATTAATGAAATATTGGATTTTACAAGGGGAAAGCACATAGGTTTGAATCAATTTCATCTCTTTTTATTGTTTTAACTTTTATTTTTAATTTAAATATAATGATTTATTTTTAACGAATAATTAATTAATTCTGTAAAAAAAGTTTTACAGTAAATAATAATTTAAAGTAACAATAATATATATATATACACTAGCTCTGCCCGCCACGCTTCGCTGTGGCACATTGTGGTTGCATGGATGAGAAATGAGAAACAAAACAAAGCATAAGTTTCATAGAAGTTTAATTTTGCAATACTTGTGGATACACAATATTTTTTGTTTTTCCACTGTCTGCGTAGATATAAAGGCTATCTGGTTTGCCGACTCGGGAACACGCAACATACAGTTGCCCATGTGAGAAGCAATCCGCATCTCAATCTAAACCACACAATTCTAAAGATTGACCTTGAGCTTTATTGATTGTGATTGCAAATGCCAATCGAATTGGGAATTGCAATCTTTTGAATTAAAATAGTGGATCGGTCGGGATTATAGGTATTCGAGGAATGAGGACATCTTCACCTTTGAAAGGCCCCGTTAAAATCGTTGCTTCCACTAACTACGTTATTCATCAATTTCTTAACTGCAAGTCGCGTGCCGTTGCAGAGTTTTGGCTGATTAATATTCCGCAACAGGATAATTGTCATTTTTTGATCGAACCGTTGCTAGAATCAATCTAATGAGGAATGTTTTCCCAGTTCCTCCTGGCGCATCCAAGAAGAAGGTCCCCCAACTCCGTCATTTATCATTTGCATTATGCGATTATAAATGTCTTTGCATTTATGATCGCATAATGCAAATGCATTCTCAAATTAACGAGTGAACAGAAAGCTGTTCACGCGTTAATTTGGGAATGTTTGATTGGACATATGACTGAATATCACCAATGTTGTAACTCTGTTCACGGCGTAAATCCACATCACATGAAGCAATCGCAGCTCGGGTGGGTGCTGGCATTCCCAATTGACTAAGAACTTTATTTGCAATAGCTAAGCACTTGATAAATATCTTCAATATTTATCAATGCTTCGTTGTAAATGTTTCTGTAAATTTCATGGTCATATTGGTATTTTCTAGGCGTACTCTATGCAAAATATCCACAGCCACATGCGATCGATATCTTTCTTATAACTCTGTAAGAGATGAAGGGAAGCAAGCGGTCAATATAATTGTGAATAATCCGCGAATTTGGTTTGGATGTGCAGTGTTGCACGCGTCATTAATACATATATCACACTTTTGGTTGTTTTCTAATAAATTCAGAGCTTGGTGAAAGGCGCAGGTCAATCATGACACGATCACACAAAAGTACCACGATTAAAGTGAATATTTAATTCAGATTGTATAATAATCGGAATCAGATGTAAGTGGATACGGTTTTTTTTTTTTTTTTTTTTTTTTTTTTTTTAATAAAATACAGATGTTTTAGCTGCTAAATATAATTCAAAGAAATTTGTTACTTAATCAGTTGTGATTTTGTTTACATTGGCAACGGCCATACGGGCTCTTTGTGATTGGTTGTTGTGTTTGACAGCGGCCATCTTGCATTGATCTGATTGGTTTTCCTTTGTTTACATTTACATCTGATTTATTAAACTCTTTTTATTTATTAAAAAACTGTACAAATTAAATATAGATAGATAGATTTATTAAAAATAGATGAAAACAATCTTTGATGGGGGTTATATATCGTGCTAAAATTTGAGCTAAATCGGTGCAGAACATTTTGAGTTCTTGACGCCGTACACAAACGAACTTAACATTTTTATATATATAGATATATATATTTTTAATTTTTATAAATATTATATAAAGTGGTTCATACGTGCGCCCAGGTTATCCTATGTTTGCTAATTATATTTCGTAATTTAAAAAAAAAAAATCATCCCTTTTTATTTCTGCTGTAGTTTTCAGATCAACTAGTCCTGTTTCACAAGGTGTAAAATTAACGTCAGCAGTACGTAAAGTAGTGGGTTTTCGAAGTTATATGCGTGAGAAGAAATCTTTTGTGAAAACCGTGCTTAGTAGTTCAATCATGTGCTTGTTTGAAGGTCTGAAGAAGTACGAAGGCCAAGCACTACCGTTATTTTTTATTTATAGCACGCATAGAATTGAATAATGTAATTATGCGCATTTACAGTAATAATGAAGTATTTTTGAAAGTTTTTTTCGATCTTCCATATATATTTACAAATATTAATTTGTAAATACATATATATATATATATATATATATATATATTTACGAATTAATAAATATTTGTATAAATACAAATATAAATATTATTCACAAAAATGCAAATTATAATCGCTAAAATGTCAATTTTTTCACCATACATTTAACTACAGCGTTAAATTATAATAAACCCTCAAAGAAATCTTAAAAACTTTACAATCTTTAAAACTAATTACTGTTTAATAAACTATTAAAAAATTAATAAAGTATTTTCTAAAAGGATTACGTGATACTTTTGAAAATAAAACGATCCGTTTATTTTTTGAAATGAAATTCAATTGTTTGATTAAATGTATAAGAAGAGAAATTTATATACGCTATCAGATTTCCATGATTGAATGAAAAATTTTAAGGGTAGCATAGCAGCAAATCGAGGTTGAAGGCAGATCGGTTTGACAAGCTATAAGAGAGCAACACATGACGAATGCCGCAGTTTCCCTGCCCATTTCTGTTGGGAGGTAACAAATCGGACTCCTTATAGAGCCCGTGTTCCTTTCAGTCTGATGAATCGTCGACTTTCCCGGCCCACTTTTTTTTCTAAAAAAATTCCACCACACGTTTACCTTACTCTTATTCCTCCCTCTTAAACTTGATTTCATTTCAATCCACGTTATTGAACTCGGGGAAAAAAATTACTATATTTAGTTAAATAGATCGTATGAGAACCGTATACGGATATTTATTTTGCAAGACATATAACCACCTGCCTGTTCACCCTTCGTTATTAAAAAAAAACTCATCTTAGAAAAAATATAACCAACAAAATATCGAAAAATACTTCTCGCGAATGGAAATTTTAAATAAAACAAGAGTTCTACTCGCGATCAAAGTATGCATTTTGTTATACGAATGGCCCATTTTATTGTGACTTAACTTTCTAGGTATTAAAACTGATACATTGGATATACAACATTACTGTGATAAGTATTATTAAAATTTAATATGTATATATACATATATACTTATATATAAATTTACACTTATAAATTTAATCGAAAATATTAAGAAAAATATAAATATATGTAATTCATTTAAAAATCTGATGTGGACCACATGGCTTCCTTCTATGCCTATTAAATTACATATCATCAATTTTTAAAATGCATAAAATGGTATTATTTCACTAATAACATATAATTTTTTTTTTATTTTTTATTATTTATTGTTATTATTGAATTATTATTTATGTAATTTTTTTAAATCAGAAGGTAATAATTATTAATAAACCAATATAATTAAATTCAAAAAATATATAAAAAAAAAGAAAATGAAGTCTGATTCGAACCGCCTTAATCTTGTAAAATCTAAATACTTCATTAATTAAAATTTTATTCGGCTATAAATCTGGAACCAATAAAAGAAAATAAGTACCACTTATGACAGACATATCGTTGAAAAGCTTTCAATAAGGGCTATTACTGCAGTTAAGAAAAAGTTTAACATCCAAATTTGGATGTTGGAATTTTGGATTTGGGCACTTCTGGATAATTTGATCCAATCTATTCAAAAAGAAATCAAAAGGGGAGATGCTGCAACTAGATGTTGCAACACTACTAAATCCAAAATTTCAATATCCTACGCTAATCGTTTTTGAGTTATGCGTACGTACGTACATACATCACGCCGAAACTAGTCAAAATGGGTTCAGGGATGATTAAAATGAATATTTCCGTTGAAATCTGAAATTGTTTGCGATTACAGTACATCTTCTTCGTCTTCGTACATAGGAAGAAGTTCTTCTTTACTTCCTTGCACGAAAGTAGAACTTCCTTGTAAGGAAGTAAAAAAAAAAAGAAAAGGTTTCTAATTATTCCAGATTTTGGCAAATAGCGATCGCCTATAATAACTGAAATTATAGTGTGGGCGCCAGTCCACAAATTATAGTGTGGGAGTCGAAAAAACTTTCAAAAATTGTTCATTATTACTGTTTATGCGCATAATTCATGTCTTGTAATTACATTATTCAATTTAATGCGCACTATAAATAAAAATCAACGGTAGTGCTTGGCGTTCGTACTTCTTCAGACCTTCACGAAAGATTTCTTCTCACGCATATAACTTCGAAAACCCACTACTGTACGTACATCCAGCCGACGTTATTTTTACATCTTGTAGAACAGGACAAGTTGATCTGAAAACTACGGCAGAAACAAAAAGGGATGATTTAAAAAAAAAAATTACGAAATATAATTAGCAAACAGGATAACCTGTGCGCACGTATGAGTCACTTTATATAATAATTATAAAAATTAAAACAATTTTTAAAATATATATAGTAAATAAAATTACCAACATAAATAAATACATTAAAATCTCTTGCAAACAAAAACAGTTAATTGTTAAAGATTGAAATCAATTAAAATTAAAACTTATTATTCTAGAAATATATAACAAATGAACAGCCACACCCGCGCAATAAAATTTTAGATTTAGTAATATCAAGAAGATACAAGAATATGAAGATAATGTGAATATTTTTACTCGTATATTGTTGTACAGTTTTATGATTAGTATACTGAATAAATTAAGAGTAAAATATTTTATTATATCTGTAATATTGTTAACACTACTTTGTAACAATATAAAGTAACAAAAAATAATACTAAATAGTCTTAATATTAACTAGCAGCAGGACGTGCCTCTGGACGTGTTGCCCTGGCGGGCGGCGTCTCTGACTGGAATTATTAGGTGTCCAAAACCGATTACCTCCTGTGTAAACCTTTTTCTTTTTGAATGATGAAAATTGATATAACGAAAGGTAAATTAGCGATTTAACTCTAGAAATTGATACTAACGAAACGGGATTTTCCGCTACCGATCGATATATTCCGGTGCCTACTTTTTGGTAATAGTTCATTATTTTATGAAGAATAACAATCACATAAATAAAAATTATGTAAAAAAATTATTTAAAACACCACTCTTAAATTAAACGCACTAAAAGGTAAAAATAATTTTAGGTCGGTAACTCAGAGTGGATTTGGCAACAAGCTTTGATGATACGTAAGATTATGTAAAAGTCATAGCTTTAAATTAAAAATATGATGTTTTTGCCAATTTTTTCAAATGCGTGTTTGCACCTCTTCTCGTTAGGCCATTCATCACACGTAAGAAAAATTGGCACAAACATCAAATCTTTAATTTGAAGCTATGACTTTTACATAATCTTACATATCACCATCAAAGCTTGTTGTCAAATCCATTCTGAGATACCGTCCAAAAATTGTTTTTTTTACATTTTAGTGCGTTTAATTTAAGAGGTGTTTTACAAATATTATATATTTCTACTTTTTAGTGAATTTGATATAAGAGTGGTTTTTAAAAAGTTTTTTTACATATTTTTTATTTTATACATTTTAGTCCTCATAAGTTTATACTTTATAGATACGCTAGCGCACAGGTTTGAGCGTGTTTACTGAAATATCGGATCGGTACGTTTTACGGCGGGTGAATGCAATCAAAACATTTTTTTTCCCTACATCCCCAAGCCGGACATCCAATTAAGTATACTCGACTCGGGGACGTGTCCTTTCCGGATCTTTTAATTGCCTGCCTCTAATCTCCAACGTAAGAACCAGGCCCGGCTATGCCGTTCCCAGCCCCCCTGCCGGAGACCGGTTCTCGGTCTTTCCTTTTGCCAGCCTCAAACCGACGGCGCAGGAGCCGAAGCCGCCAAAGCGTATCCGGGAACCCACACCGCCGGCTGGGTCTCGGTCTTTTCATTCATTCCCACCTAACGGACCCCAGGAGTCCCCGCTCCATCACGGGAATCCATACAACAGGGCATGTGAGCCCTCAGGGACGGGGCTGTCCGCCCAGCCCTACTATAAACTACACCCCTCAGTATCCCAGTCGTCTTGCCTCATCTTCTTTTATTCTGATAACTGTTCTTGCAAATATTGCAAAATTATTCCAGTTTCCGGACATAGCCAAGAGCCACTCCGAGAGCTGCTCCGGTCGGGTATGCATCAGCCCTGCATTTATACGTTGTTCCTCACATCGTCTGCACTCAAAAATATTGTGTTCGGCATCGTCAACCGCATCGCAGTAACAACAGATTGGTGACTCTCTCCTGCCAAACCTATGCAGGTATTGTTCAAACACACCATGTCCCGACGCGTTGTGCGGTAATCTAATTCACCATGAGAGCGATCTAGCAAAGCATCCAGGTCCGGGATAAATCTTCTTGTTCATGCGGCCACTGCTGAACCCGCCCATGCCACCTTCCATTGTTCTCGTATAATAAAACTGGCCTCATCTTTGGCTACACCGGACACCCTTAGTTTTCGTCCTTTAATCTGCAATTCTATCGGGGGCACCGAAGAAAGCACACACAGTGCATCATACGATAACGTTCGGTACCCCGAAACTACCCCCAGAAGCGACTTCCTATGACTGCGCGTTAGTTTTCTTCTGTTGCGCTGGACATTAACTGCATCAGCCCATACCGGGGCGGCGTACAACAGAGACGACGTTATCACCGAGGTGATAAGTCGCCTCTTCGACGCACGTGGAATTCCTTGTCCCGCAAAGAGACCTCGCATGGCACGGATTGTTGTTTCCACTCTGTCGCAGATCATGGCCACATGGCTGGAGTATTTGAGGTGTTTATCCATTAACACCCCTAGATATTTAGCCCTTTCCACCTCGACAATTGCCTCTCCTCTCAGGCGCAGATTTAATCTTCTGAGTATCCTCCGACCAGTGAAGAGGATACCCTTGCATTTGGAAGGCGAGACTCCAAACTGCTGTTGACGAGCCATTCATTCACTATTTCTAAGGTAATATTCCCCTTGTCCTCCACTAGTAGCGAGATGTCGTCCGTGTATCCTACGACATTCACCCCCGGCGGGAATTGAAGTCGGAAAATTTCATCATAGAAGATGTTCCAAAGTAGGGGTCCGAGTACAGACCCCTGCGGGACTCCACCGAAGATCTGATGACTTACCACACCCATCCACCGTATTGATTTCAGTTCGTCTCTCGGATAGATAGCTGGCTACTTGCGTCACTATGTACTCGCTTATATTTTTTCTTTGAAGTGCCCTCAATATAGCTGGCCAAGGTACCGAACCGAAAGCGTTCCTTATATCCAGGAGTATCATTAGCGGAATTCGCCTCGTTCTCCAAGTCCCAGCCCTCACCGCAGCAACCCATGAAACTACTTTTTTATGGCGTTAATAGTTGACCGCCCCCGCCTAAAGCCAAATTGATTCTCATGGAGGAGGTTGTTGTTTTTCAGTTCCTCAATTAGTCTATTAGCGATGAGCCTCTCCACGACTTTTCCCATATTATTAATGAGACTTATAGGGCGATATTCGAGATCCCCTGGAACTGACTGTTGTTTGGGCAAGAAAACAGTTCTTGAAGCTTTCCAGCAAGCAGGAAAAAAGCAACGCTGGACCCCATAACTCGCGATATCTGTCATCTCCCACGGGATCAGACCCTTTATGACTTCAGCTGGCGCACCATCGGGTCCTGGACTCTTTTTATTTTTTAGACTTTTTACCACAGTCGCCACTTCATCCTGGGTGAACCTGCCGGGTTCACCAGGTATTAGCTCCGTGACGCACGTATCAACCCGCGGGAAAAGCGCTTCCATATGTCGTGTAGCTTCTATCTTATTAAGAACGGGCAACCGTCTTCCCAGTCTCTTCATGACTACCTGGTACGCCCGTCCCCAGGGGTCAGCATATATTTCACTGCTTAGCTCCCTCCACTTCTGCCTTTTTGCATGCTTAATCATGAAGTTTAACTGTTTTCTTGCTGCTCGGTATTGTGTAATCACCGTGTTCAGGTCTCGATCAGCTCCATATGCTCTCATTCTAAGTCTCTGCACGCGCCTCTTCATGGATTGCAGAACCCTGCGTTGATCCGCAATATCGGAAGACCACCAATAGACAGGGTGATGTCTGGTAGCTCTTACGGGGAGCCTGGCCAGCTCAGTAATCATGATCTGTTGTAATGTATCTGGCGTGACCGGCCTGCCATCCGTTATTTTTGTAGCAACTTTGCGAACAATGGTCTCTACCTGACGTTCCGAAAGTCTAAAGGATAGATGCTGATTTCTAATATGAGTCTCAGAATCAAGGATTGCAACAGAAACAGCCAAATGATCACTTGCAGTCTCGACTTGCAAAACCTGCATGCTCACCATGATTGGTGGAAATCTACCGTCGATCAATACCAGATCCAGGATAGAGGAATGCCCGCGAGCGTAGAAAGTGGGCGACCCATCATTGATGCGCACAAGCCCAGTAGTTCCTAGTAGTTCTTCTAGCGCTAGTCCTCTGTTGTTCGAGAAACCAGCCCCAGCCGCTACGGTACGGCAATTGAAATCACCCACAACAATTGTCCTCTTTGGGGCGTTCATGACCATCCTCTGCAGTCCGAGTAGTCTGGCTTCGTAATCCGCGAGCGTCACATTCGGGCTTATATAGACCCCAAACAATAAATAGTTACAAAGTTTCGCAACGACTCCTTCAGTCCGGGAATGCAGAGAGGCATCCAAAGTGCAATCAAAACATAGGGCTAAACAATTTAACTTCCGGTTAACTAAGATCCGGTCTAACAAAGACTGTACCCGATGCGTTAAACAGTTAGCGCTCGACCTGCTGACTCCGTTAGAATCGTGAAAATCGGACGAGCGGTTGCCGGCATATACCGATAGCACTCCATCGCACCCCTCCCAAATTTTCGGGTTTTAAAGTGCCGGGGGCACTTTAAAACATTATCATCCGACGGATACCACTGAGAGCGGATGCGGCATCATGGAGGTGGGTCGAAAAGTTTTTTCAGAGCGCTAGGACCGACCGTTTTCGAGATATTTGCGATTTTCGTCCGAAAATTCGGATCAGGTTAAAAAGTACTAAATTTTCCCAAAACTTTGATATATATTTATATATACAGTATATCGATATATAATAATATAACAAGTATACACCTGACTACCACGAGACATGTACTAACGAATCAGGATTTTCAGCTAGTGATCGGTACATTCTGGTGCAAAGCTAAGGAGGACGCACACACGGACACACATACAAATGCCGTTTAATACGGTAGGATTATGACTATAATTATAAATTTAACCTTAATAAGTTTGTCTTCCTTAGTTTGCATTAGCTCCGTTATAGGTTTTTATATAAAAAGCAAAACGTTTCTAAGATCGGATTAGAAGATTTCTAATAATTTATAATTATATCCTATCTTACAACATTATGTTGTAAGATAGGATTGAAATTATCTGAAAACATAGATGTTGTCAGATAACAAGAGAGGCACGCACTAAAACGAACGAACGAAACACAAGACCGTCTGTACCGACTGCTTATCAGTGACTGATTTGAATCGTGTTCATTAGTATAACTAATTCGTCGAACTCCAACGGTCTTTATTCCGATTTTATCGACACAAAATTTGTTCGTTTTAAATTCTTTCGATCTTGCGAATATTAAAAATATAATTTTATCGAACGAGAGCCTGTCGCCGTGTAACAGTGTATTTATCTGGAATCAGACTGTCGACTGGCACCTCTACGATTACAACGTCAATCCGATCGTCCGTTTCATTTCGTTTCACGATTCTTCGCAAAATTTTTATCGCATGAAAAATATCTTGTAAAAATATTCAATGGATTCTTTCCCGTTAATCTATCTAGCTCGAGCAAATTTACGTTTAAGTTTTGAAAATTAAACAGTGCAGCACAGCAATAGACCGTGCGCTGTAATATTGTGTGCGAACTATACTTAAGGGAGATACTACTAAAACATGAAAAATATAACAAAAATTTGATGTGGGGACCACATGACTTCCATGTAAGCCTATTAAATTACATTTCATTAATAACTTCTGACACTTTTCCTTTTTTTACTGTTATTATTGAATTATAATTTATCATAATTTTTTTTTTTACAATCGAATTTAATAATTATTAATACGTAAATCAATATATTTAAATTAGAAAAAAAATGTTTAAAAAAAAGGAAATGAAATCGGATTCGAACCGATGTGCCTCCCCATAGTAAGATCCAAATATTTCATTAATTAAAATTTTATTTGACTATAACTCTGGTACCAGTGAAAATAAGTACCATTCATGATATATCGTTGAAAAAAAACTAAATGAGGGCTTATTACTGCAGTTAAGAAAACGTCCAAAATCCAAATTTTTGGACACCTTTGGTCCAGTCGATTGCAATCAAAAGGGAAGATGCACAACTAGATGTTACCACACAAAAATTTCCATAATTTCAACATCCTACGGGTAATCGTTTTTGTGTCGGGCGAGATGTATACGTACATACAGACTTCACGCCGAAATTAGTCAAAATGTATATTTCCGTTAAAAATCTGAAAACCGAAATTTTTCGCGATTACTATACTTACTTGTACAGTACAAGGAAGTAAAAATGAAGTGAAGTCGGTCGGTCGAAAAATGTGCGAACTACAAGTGGTACAATCGATACGAGCTCTAAGTTTTATCTACACATACCAAATGTTTGTCAATTTTTTTAATCGACTGTAAACGTCAGCTCACAAGACTTCCGGTTCAAAAATTTATGACGGTACATCTCATAAAAGTGCATTAGAAAAATAATATCTTGCTATCAATCGATTTTTGCCTAGCTCGGATTACACTGCAATTCGTTATCCTACAATATCACATTAGAATACATTAAAACAAAATAAAAGCGATTTAATAGTCTTAACGTATTTTAATATTATAATAACAAATTTAGCTGTTAAAATCATTAATTTTTTAGATTATTAAAAGGGATTCAATGTTATTATAATATCCAACTATCGATTGGATAAAAATCAAATAGATTATACTAATACGAGAATATTCATTTACCCCTTGTTTTCATATTCATTCATACGTAAACAAAACAAAATTTAAATACTACGACGTACATTTTGTTGTAAATTTTAATGAATAACGAATGAATGAATATATTGATATAAATAAAACCTGTTTTAAACCGCAACCTGTTAACCTGTTTTTAAATATAATAAAAATTATAATTCCTCATACAACTTCACTTTTCCCCTGAAGTTTGTAATTTGAAATTTACAACGATATCTTAAATATAATTACACACTTAAAAGATTTATAACACCTTTTCTTTCACCTCGTAAACACTCCAAGATAATTATTACTACTTTTTTATCATTTTCATCATTGATGTCTCTTGACATATATCCGATTTTATTACTATTACATTGAATTCATTCACTTCAAAACTTGTTTTCAATTCGACCGGCATTTTTAAACCAGTTTCCGGATATATTTTTAATAATCGGTAATCTTATAAAAATATAAAATAAACCGTTAAATTGCTTATATACTAATTTACTAACATTAAAGATTATTAAAAATAGCATGACGAGTAGTATTATTAACTTCTTATTGCAATGCAACTGTTATTATTAAATACTATAATTTTACGTTGTTTCAAAGAACACCGTTGTTGGGCATCATTCTTTTGTTGGATACAAAAAAACCTTCATGTTTTACAAATCGAATTGTCTGTTATATAAATCACGTCAGAAATATGTAGGTTTTCTACTTTATCAATAAATAAAAACGAATATCGCAAGGTCATTTTCCTGCAATTATCAGGAGAAATTCCGGGAAACCTGTGTGAACATAGAATTATGTTAAAAATATAAAATTAATTATAATCAAATGTAGTTAGTGTCCATGAATAAAAGAAAGGTTTGATATATATATATATATATATATATATATATTCGTAAAATAATGCAAATATAAATTATAATAAGTAAACAAAATCAATAAAAAGTTAAATACTGACATTTTTTAGTCGTTCATTGAAATTATTTGAATAACAATTACTTACGTTAAAAAATAATTCAGAGTTTATTTATTTTTTACTGATATTATTTAGAAATATAACAACAGAGCATTATTGTTTGTAAAAGAAAAAATCTTTCCTAGTGAATGGAGAGTAGTATATAGTGTTCCAAAAGTTATGAAACCATATGGAAGAATGCTTCCTTCTTTTGTTGCAGGTTTAATTGAGGAAAAATGGGTTACACATAAAGCAGAGAAAATTCATTCATTATCTCCTAATACATTAGATGTGGTAGTTATGCCCAGACCCAGAACGCCTTAATAAAAAAATACGGGGCGTTTGCACCAAATAAGTCCTCCATCAATCGGTTGTACAAATTCCAACAGACAGGGACTACGGCAGATGCAGCCAGAAGCGGTCGACCGAAAGGACTCACACCAGAAAAGTTGATCGAACGTGCAAGCTACGTGTTCTGTTAGTCCCAAGAAGAGTGTGCGACTATCTAGCCGGTCTGATTTCTTTGTCGGTAATGCTCACTCGTCATCGGGCAAGTTTAAAGATGCGCCCGCAAAAAATTCGTGTTGTTCACGTTTTATTACCTGCAGACACTGGAAAACGTGTAGCTTACTGTCAGCGGTTCAAGTCATCTGTAATGCCAGACGGGTAAGAACTCGACGATTGATTTCGGTCTGACGAGGCAAGGTTCCACCACGGTGGATACGTGAACGCGTAGAATTCACGCATTTGGTGAACGGAAAATCCACTTCAGCTGGACGAGTCTCCTCTGTCCGGACAAAAAGTGGGTACTTGGTGTGCAATGCGATTGGTGAATATTCATTACGTTCTTTCACGGCACAGTGTACAGTGAGCGCAACGTACAGTTGCAGCAACAATTTGTAAACACTATACCTTCTTATTTTTCCTGTTTTAGCCTCCAGTAACTAACTACCTTCAGAAGATGAATGAGGATGATATGTATGAGTGTAACGAAGTGTAGTCTTGTACAGTCTCACTTCGACCGTTCCTGAAATGTGTGGTTAATTGAAACCCAACCACCAAAGAACACCGGTATCCACGATCTAGTATTGAAATCCGTGTAAAAATAACTGATTTTACTAGGACCTGAACGCTGGAACTCTCGACTTCCAAATCAGCTGATTTGGAAAGACGGGCTCACCACTAGACCAACCCGATGGGTAAACACTATACCTACAGACCGGCTAGAGTACACGTGGTTTCAGTAGGAGAATGCTACGGCTCATACAGCCCACAACATGATTTTCTAGGATCAGCGTGTTCATAGACAAGTGATATCGAAGGGGTTGTGGTCACTCGGTCACCTGGTTATCCCCTTCTGACTTTTTCTTGTGGGGATTCGTTAAGGATACTGCTTACAAAACTCATTCTTACACAATTTCCGAATTGCAGGGCGAAAATAAACTACTTCTCGCTGTAAATCCTCAACTATTTTAACTTACCCATTTTCTCATAAGCTTGCGTCACTTTTTGAACACCTTTTATTACATAACAGTATTTTCCACGTAGAGAGGTACGCAAATTTATTATTTTACTTTATTTTATCTTTATATTTACTGGCTGTGATACTCGTAAATCGGCTTTCATATGGCAACGACCACAGACGTTTTTTTGAAAATAACGATATACATTATATATCCAGCTTGCATTTACCTAGTTAAATATATTAATTCTAGAGAGATGAATTTTGTCAACCGATTCAACGACCTCGAAATGTTTACGTGCGTTTACAATATGTTTACGTACGACAATATTTGGCTCAGTAAAGAGTTTAATTGGAAATCACTTCATTCCTCAATTTTCCAAATAGCCCCAGCATGACATACTTATTCATGGGATAAATAAACGGATATACAGTTTCGGGAATATTATTGCCTTATTTCATATAGCCAAGTCATAATACTTATTATTATTTATTAAAACAAGAGATAAATATTAAACAATTAAAAAACACGACTGCGAAAAAAAACCTTGCTCTTTAATATAGGAAAAGTAAAAAGCAACTTTGTACATATTATAAATATTTTTTTAAATTTTATAAATTTATTTAAACATATACATAAATAAATAAATATTTATTATACAGCCTATCTCACTTCCGGTAACGTAAGAATTCCAACACGGGGTCATACATCTAAATCGGTTTAGCCGTTGGGGCTGGTACGGTGAAACAAACATACATACACCCTAAATACGTTACACTCCTTTCTCGTAATTAAATTACGACTCGGGAAGTCGTGTAATAAAAATCGTTTAATTTTAGTTTAGTTATAAATTAAATGACGGGTAAATATTTTTAAGTCAGTCGAAATTATTGAAAGCGGCAATGGAAACAAGAAACTAGAATTCTTTTACGTAGATCAATTTTACAAAAATAGTGATGTAATTTGATTTAATTGGAATTATAAACTAATTTCGAGATAAAACAAATTATAAGACTTCTTTAACTGTCTTACCCACAGTAGAACATGACTGATAGAAAATAGAAACAAAACTCATTTACTTTGGTACTTTTCGTTGTATGCAAATTTCTATAAGAAACCAAAGGTATGTTGATTAATTAATTAAATTAACACAAGAGTACCACACCATATTTCAAATAAATGCCACTGTTCCTGTAATTATCTTGTAACAACTGAACAAGAAGAATTAATTAATTACTTACTTTCATTCAATTTCTAGGTCACCGCCTAGATTAAAAAAAAAAGTTACTAAGTAGACGTTTCCTAGAATCCCTCATTCTACTTGACGGGTTGAAAAAAATTATATGGTTAAAAAAATAAGATAATTTTTTTTTTGTTTCATCATTTTTTATACAACCATAAATTATTATAATAAATATAAAAGTATGATTTTTTTTCCTTTAATTGTGATTTGAAAAAATAACTAATTTAAAATAAGTGTACTGAATTCTTTTCTTTTCTTTTTAATTTTATTTTTACATCTTACAATTTAATGACAAATACAATGTAATAATTGCCAATCACATATATATCAATCCACAAACATTTTTAAAACTACTCTCACATATTTTCACTTTCTGGTTAAATACTATTAAAAAAAATGTTTATCTTTTCGCTTAAAATTTAGTCTTCTCCACCCAGAATTTAATTCAGGTTTTACTTCCATCATTCCTTTTTCGCCATTTATCTCAAAATTGAAGCAAATATTGTATTTTTACTTTCCCGTCTAGATAGCGCTATAGCAGAGAAAGTATTATAGGCGGTCCAATTAGGGCATACACGGTTTTCACTTGACATTTTGACGCCTAAAGAACCCAAAAAACCGGATGGAAATTTTCCGAATGTTAATGTTCGTATGTGTGTACGGTGTCGGCCTCTAAATCACGTTATATATCTAGAACTACTAGACCGATTTTGACAAAACTTGGTCAGATTACTTTTATATGTAGGGCATTGATACCATTAAATGTTCAGCTTAAAAGATCAAGGGAATGAGGTTGTAGAGCAAAGTCGCACTCAGTATCTCGAGGTTTCGCTAATTAAGGTCATATTTTTCAGGCACATTTTTAAAAAATTAAAAAATAACAATATCTACAACAAAAAACTTTTGCAAAATCGCGCCCCTACCTCAAAAAATGCTGTTGTAATCGTCTGTTTTGTTGTGACATCACAGGTGAAAGGTAGAATTAAATGAATTAATAATTTTTAAAGTATAAAAAAGTAACTCGGTCTGATTGTGTTTTGAACTCGATTGCCCGGTCGACTCGGTATCTGGTGGGTTAAACCTCGCGGCTACGCAAGTCTGCCGACCGTACAAGCGAAACTTGTTCCACTAAGTTCTGAAATTACATTATTTTACTTAGTGCCGACCGTCGCCGCTAACACCACCACAACCGTGCGACTTAAATCCGGTATTCGCGCGCGCTTTAGTTAGAATCAATAAATTAAATAAATGAAAAAAATATTATACTTAAATAAAATGATAAGTATTTTAAATTAGGTCGTGTATGTAAGCCGTGTATCAAAAACAACCCACAGTTGTAAGACTTTTCCGGAACGCGGCTTTGGCCGCATGACGGAAAAGTCCTACCACTGTGTTTTTACTTTTTTTTTTTTTAATAATAATAAACAAGATTTAATAAAAATAAGAAAACATGTATGAAAAGAGGATTTCAAAAAACTTTATTAAACAAAGAAAAATATTTTTTAATATAATCTACGTTGCCTGAAGCAGAAATGATTACTGTATTCCTTAAAATGTAAATTACGAAAAATAAAGTACTAACATAAATTACTTATTATTTGATCTTAAATTTTAATAACTGTAAATAAATAAAAGAGGATGAATCGGGAAATAAGAGTAGATCACGACTAACTTTTTCTAAAAGGCTCCTTTTGAAAAATATTTTAGAAAAAACGAAATAGTTTATAAAAATAATTATAAATTATAATCAGAATATTTTAATGTAGCATTAACCTTAAAATATAATTATTATAACGTTTAATACTGTTTACATAAATATATAACTGTAATGGACTACTAGTAATATCGAATATTTATTTTTAAAAAGGATGTTTTTCTTGAGAAAAGAATGTCATTTTCAAGAAATACTGATATTTTAAGAAGAGTTACTAGATGAAGATAGATGGCAGGTGCATCGTCGAAAGTAAATCGCCTTTTTCATCAAATTATCTAAGTTTACTTAACGGGCTTTCTTTTTTTAAGTATTCTTCATCAAAACGATGAAATAACAGTTTAAATAATACTGCTGTACCGTCGACAATAAAGATAAGAAATCGCTTTATATAATCGAATTAGAAACTGAAACGCGAGTTGTAATTCAGTAGAATCAATATTAATTTAAAATTGGAAAATAATGATTAAAAGATAAAAGATTCAGCGATTAAAAATTATTTATTCCTGTTACACATAAACGAGTAGGTATCCCAATCCTCAAAGACATCACTTTATTTAACGAAACAGGTTAAATAGTAAGCGCTGACCGGTTCAGTAATGATTAATAGATGTGAACAGCATATCAATTGATAAATATCATACACAAAATTCAGCAGCACATTATTGAGGAATAACGTGCAAATAAAATAGAAATATACTTGGATAGACCAATAAAAGTAAAATAAACCTTATTTCAAGAGTTACGGATTTTTTTAAAGAGTTATTAGATCAAGATAGATGGCAGGTGCGTTTTCACCTATTTAGATTATTCCCCGTAATGAAGTAGGGATAAATAAATACGTAAACATTCTTTTATACCGTAAGTTTACAATTATTGGGTGAGTGTTCCTGCTTTATGACGAAGCAATCAACTACATAAGTATAGATCGATTTTTATTCTCTAATCCTGATCCGTTTCAGTTTATTTTCTTATTCTTTATAACTTTTATTGTAGTCTTTATTTTACTTCGTCCTGTATCTTTTATTTTATGAACGTTATGAAAAACCTTTTTTTACAGACTTCAAAAAAGGAGGTTATGTATTCGACCCGCAAATTACTTTCCCCCCTAGATAACGCCGTAGCAGAGGTACAGCTTTATAAGGTAAAGTATATTAATCGGTCCAATTTGGGCATACACAGTTTTCAACGGATCTTTACGTTTCGACACCTAAGGAATACAAAAAATTAAAAAAACCGGATGGAAATTTTCCGGATATTAATATTCGTATGTGTACCGGTGTGTGTTTGTGTGTGTATGTGTTCGGTGTTAGCCTCTATATCACCTTATATCTTCAGAACGATTGGACCGATTTTAGTCAAACTTGGTCAGATTACTTCTATGTATGATGCTATTAAATTTTCAATTTAGAAGGTCCAGGGAGCGAGACTGTAGAGCAATGTCACCCTCAGTATCTCTAGATTTCGCCTAATTATGGTCATACTCTTCTTAACCACGTTTGTTAACGATTAAAAAATAACAATACTTGCAAAACAAGTTTTTTGGTATAAAACCGGTATAATTAAATAAATTAATATTTAAACTGTAAAAACGTAACTCGGCTGGGTCTCGAACTCGATCACCCGCTCGACACGGTATCTGGTACGTTAAGCCTCGTGGCTACACCGGTCGGTTGACCTTACAAGCCGAATTTGTTCTACGTAAATTATGAAATTACATTAGTTTAGTTAGTGCTGACTGTGGCCGCTAATACCGTCATACCCGCGTGAATTAAATACGGTATGCGCGCGGGATTTATATCGTTGAACTAACTAAACGAAAAAAGATTAATTTAAATAAAATAATAAATATTTCAAGATAAGTTGTGTGTGCATGCGCGTGTAAACAATACATTAGAAACAATTCACACTTCTAGGACTTTCCCGACCGCACCAAGAAATAATTCTTTTTGCAATCGACACAGATGCTTTTCGCGGTGGTAGTATGATGTTGAAAAAAATTTACACGAGAAAATCGGTCTGAAAATTGACAAAAAGATTTTTCGTTGTCTGGCGGGTAGGTAAGGACAGTGGGAATCCTGATATGATACATGTATGCGCCACGTTAGATGATCTTATATGGTGTTCTGTAAGGCAAATAAGAAGAGTTTCCGCACAAGATATGTAGCACCGTTAATAAAAACGTCACAAATCGAGATATGTCGTCTTTAAACCTTTCAGACGCAATATACATTTTTTATATAATATACAGTATCGGTATGGATAGTGAGAATCTTATAATTTTATATACATGCATCACATTACACGGTCTTGAAGTCGGTTGAATTTTTTTTTTTTACATAATTATTTAGTTATTGAAACGGTCGGATGGATGAATGACCGACTTACGACACAAAATTCTGAAATAATGAGTTAATCTTGCAAGAATTTTATTTACAGTTTATATTCAGTAATTTTCTTTTTAATACTTTTATTTTTAGTCGCATCAACAACTGACGTCATTAGCGACTTATCACTGTAATGTAGCTGTACCGGTAAATTTGTAGTCTTGAACAAATTGAGGTCGACTCCTCCTGAGAAGTGTTGGTTAATTGAAACCCAAACACCAAAGAACACCAGTATCCACGATCTAGTATTCAAATCAGAATAAAAGTCGCTGGAACTACCTTTATCAGGATTCGAACCTGAAAACTTCGAGTTTGAAATCAGCTGATTTACGACGAGTTTACCACTAGACCAACCCAGTGGGTTAGTAATTTGTTTTTTTTACTTTAGATTTTTTTCAATTACTTAGCTGTTTTTATATTTCGATTCTATTATAATGTAACCGCAAAAAACATTTATACTTAATATAATTTAAACAAATTTTTTTTTTAAATTGCGGGTAAAAGATTTATATTATTTTTAAATTAGTTACGAAATAAACAAACGACTGTGCAACTTCTTTCAAATTTTTACATATATCCGGAATGAAATTAAACGATAAGCTATTGAAAAAATGATATTACGAGATCGCTACATAAAAATATATATATATATATTTTGTAATATTTTTTCATATTTAATTTAAAGAGAAAAAACATCTATATTTATACACTTAAATTAGTTAAATTCCTTAAAAGAAATTTCACATAATATAAAAAAGAACAAAAAAAAATTAAGTAGATTTAAGCAGTGAGAAAAAGAGTCTCAACTAGGTATTATCTTGCGTATTAAAATAGCGGCCCATTAACAAAGAAATTTGTCACAAGTCGGATGATTTCACCTCGCTTAAGAAGCTGATTTACAGTGCACTCATCTCAAGCCATTAAACCTAATTCCTTTCAGCGCTCCAATTTGCCGTAACATTCCTTAGTAGTATCCCGGCCGTACTAATATTTCTACTACCCGCTTTTCCTTTAGTTATTTTAACTTAAGGTACTCTTATTGCTTCCACCGCATAATTTACTTGAAAACATTAAATTCTGAATTAATCATATTACCAGATAAACAAGCTATTATAATTCGTTATTCTTCACAATATTTTGACATTTTGTAACAGATCTTTAGTTAAGAGAATTAAGAAGATTATTAAGAGAAGAATAATAAAACTCATCGCTAAATACCGAAATATCTTTATTAGTTATAATATGCGCTGGTTTAAACACAGTCAATTCATATTTTTATTTTTTTTTATTCGATGGTGGAGAGGGAATCTGTAACAGACACCACCTACCCCCACAGATGTTTTAGTCGGGGCTCCCACCGACTAAAACCCCTCCCCCCACAGCAACACGCAAAGACCGGACCTTATTAAGGACCGTACAGCTACTCGACTCAAACTACGCTACGTTAATTAATTACTTTATCCTCTGACGTCATAAATATAAAAATATAATACCTTTAATATTAATCGGTTTTAGTATTAACACTTTATATAACAATAAGTAGTAGTGTGAACTTAATTCGACGTACAAAATCTAACGGAACCTACCCGATCGAGGAAAGCAAGATCCCCTATGTTTTGGCTGCCAAACCGCCGCTGCTGCAAACCGAACACGTGATCTTACCTTAACTCCTGTCGAGATTAATTTCTCTTCACGTCACACTCTGTCTACGGCTTCGTATTTTGATACGGTTTTATTACCAGATGTCAGACCAGATCCGGCGTGAACGTAATTATAGTGGCTGTACGACGGTCTGGCAAAGGTGAATGTAACCTTGAGCAGACCAAAACCAGTATGTTGTTGAATAAAATTTGTACTCCTTTGGTTCGCTATAGTTTTGGATCCGGTGTACATGTGCGGTTCAATTAATCCGAAGAATTATATGAAACGATTAAAATAATAACGATTAAATTATTTGGAAAATCGTATAATCTCAAAGAAAATAAAGAACAAAAAAATTTTGTCCACGATTAAAAGAATAAAAATTTAAAGTGAATTACGAACGAATGTAAAAACATTTGATTACATTCTCCACCCTATTATAAATGATTTAGAATGATCATCGAAGTTCAAAAAATCTACTGATCGTCAAAAAAACAGTCGCTTCGAGCTGACAGTTAAAAATAAATTCAGTATTGATTTTTGCGGTCAACACCACCAGCAGCCCAAAGAAAAAGCAAACTTGTTTGCCGGCCGAAAGAGTAATTCCTTCTGAACTGGTCCGATCGGTTTAACTAGAACCACTCTAGTAGATCATTTATTTGCTTTTTATACCTGTTGCTGGTGTAGTCTGTACTGGTCTATCCCCTTGCAATGGAACGTCGCTTTTACCCGTTCATTCATATTTTAAGTGACGGCTCATACCTAATATTAGTGGGTACTGCTCTAGAAATTTTTTTCTGGCCCTTTTCAAAGACGGTTAAAAAGTTTTCTGTAAAATAAAGGAACCGAAAAAAAATTAATCGATTAGAATAGCTGGAAGCAGGATAATAACCTAATTCTAAACATTATCGCATTCAAGAATACGGTACACGGTTTAACCGAATAAATAATAAAATGTCAATACAGATAATATTCTTTTAGTATTATTGAATAACTTAATAAAATGTCCGCTTAAGAACACTATTTTAAATTTCTATGTACACAGAAACAAATACATAATTACATTTTACTAATTACCTTCTCTTTCGCCCTTCCAGCTTGTTTTTGGTCAGATTTGGCGATCAAAGAGCTCTTGCTTTCCGCCACCTTTATGATGCCTACTGAAAAAACAACTAAACCCGCTTTCATATTCCTTCCACCGACTAAACTAGAGAAGAGAACAAACAAGGAACGTTCCATACACACACGCGGAGTAAAAAAAAAAACTACACTGCACCAGCACGCCAGAGGAGCACTGCGAGAGCGACAGTGTCCTCCCGTGCAGCTTCTTATGTGCGCATGCGCACAACAGCCAAACACCACGCCGCTGGAACTTCAAAGCGCACAGTTCCATATAAAGATTTTTGTATCTTTTTCGTAAACTGGAGGATCGCTACTGACATAAAGCTTAAGGATTATATATTGTACAAGTATAAAGAAATAATTAAAGAAAAAAGAAGTCATTATATTAAACGTTATCGATAATATCAAGAGGAAATAGGGGATGCTGCAGTTCCACAGTGCCTATACGCGAGCCGAACTGCACAGTTTACTCCATCCTTAAGCCAAAACTTTATCTTTTATTGCTCTCATACTACTGTTCAATATTT
Organism: Lycorma delicatula; assembly: GCF_047948215.1. Taxonomy (NCBI): domain Eukaryota; kingdom Metazoa; phylum Arthropoda; class Insecta; order Hemiptera; family Fulgoridae; genus Lycorma; species Lycorma delicatula. The sequence continues at coordinate 45,174,700 of NC_134456.1, read as the reverse complement.
GTATCTTATTAGTATTTTACTAGATATTTAACCTTTTTTTTTGTTAACGATAAAGTTATTTTTCAAAGTTTTTCCACGAGATAAGATATTTATAAACCAATAACCTTTCAAATGAACGTTATCGATTTCTCTCAATCCTGAGCAATTTGCTTCATTTCCATTCCTAATGTCAGTAAGAATCCCGTCGATTTTTTTTCTTTACCCTGCCCTGCTTCTGAGATTTGAATCTATGATTCTTTGATGAACTCAGTCAACTCAAATATGTCTCTATCAAAATACTTTTCTTTTATTTCTATCAAATTCCGCTCTTCTCCTGTCTTCCTCAGTGCATCCTTCTCACTCTTAATTTTATTCGTCCATTTAAAATCCACATAATAAATAATATCAAATCTAATCTGATTTATAACAAAGTAAATATTAAAAAAAATAATTGTATAATTACTAATACTAACTTTTCTTATATATATATATATTTAATTTTAATTAAAAATTAAATTAAATTAAATTAAAAATATATTTCATTTGAATAAAGTTTAAAATAAAGCGTAGAATGTATTATTATTATTATTTATTGAAAAGAAAAAATTAATTTAAAGAATCTTCACTGCAGTATAATCAAAAAATTTATATAAGTATTTTTCCATTTGTTAAAAAGTATTTAAGAATTAAATTGTAATAAAATAATAAGGAATTTAATTATAATTCATATTATGACGTATAGACGGCTGCGTTTCAGCTGGTTTTACTCCATTTTTAGAAGTGTGTGTACTCATTAGTGAGCTAAGATTGTAAGGTATGTTAAAAGTATGGAAATATTAGGGTACGACTGCCTCTTATGGAGGGATATTTGAATTTCTATACTGAGTAGTACATCAAATATGCACGACACGTATATTGGAGTTCATTAAGAATTAGAGTAGAGTAAGTTCTGCATCCATGTATTTCATATTGTTTTAATGTAGTTAATCTGGTATCGTTTTGTAACAAATGTAATATTTTCAAATATTTTTATATCGCGGTTTTGTTTTTTAATCATCCGTGAATTTTTTTAATAGATTTTATGTTAATTTTTATTAGCTTTCGTATCTGCTTCAAAAAATAATATTAAATAAAATGTTATTAAAAATGTGAAACAATTTTTGCATTTGAAAAATGTTTATGAAATGAAAAGTTGTGGGGAGTAAAAAACTGGAAAAGCCATCGACTGGGAATACGAATTTGCTTCCACTAATAAATGACAAGTGTTTCTATCGTTTGAGACAGTTTTGTAGACTTATAATTGGTCAGCTTAACTGGAAATCTTACTTCAATTATTATCCTCAGCTCAACCCCTGGGTGTATGGTAGCACGTGGTGGGTCGTCAATATGCAAAAGAGAGAAATTAAGCGATAATGAGGGTACTTGGTACCTTAAATTGATGAATTTCAACCTGACACTATCAGATCGAAGACGGTATGGATAAGAAAAATGGAAACTGAGGGAAAAGAAACACTATTAACAGCTGTAAGATTCCGTTACTGAATCTCGGTAATTCGATACCATGAAAACAATATAAAAGTTTGATTCCAGAAAAACGATTAAAGCTTAGATATATTTTCCAACGGTAAAAACATTATTCCAAACTAAGCATTATCTTGAAGTTAGAAGAACGTTTGGTCAATAGATCGGATAGAAGAAACATCTAACGGAAATAATAATCTACTTAAATGTATACAAAATTTGTGATGATATTCGCAATTTTCCAAACAAACAGAATTACTTAAATATGAGAAGTTTAGATTTGGAACATTACAACTTAAAATATAAGACATATCAGTAATTGAACCAGTTATGAATAAACAACCGTTGTCGACTAAATTTCGAAAAAAAATTCACTTCGAGTGAATAATTCATTTAGTATGCAACGAAATGAAAAATAAGAGGAAAAAAAATCGAATTTAATTCAGAATTAAAAGTCAGATTTTGAAAATAATTATTTTTGTAAAACGTTAAATACGTCATTTACTGTAAAAAAACTGATGGGACACCACATGAATTCCTTGTACGCTTATTACATTACATATACACATTTTAAAAAAAATGAAAAGTACATATAATCTTACTTCATTAGTAACTTCTGATTTTTTTTTAATGTTATTATTGAAATGATTATTTATTGCAAAACCACAACAGGGCACCAACCGCTTTCATTCATACCAGATCGCATTTTGGATTACGACTGTAAAGTACTATAGCGAACTTACTCAAAAAAATCAAATTTGACTTCAAAGTAAATAAGTTTAAATTTTTAAATTTAGTCTAAAGTCTAAATTTCTACATTTTTCTAATTTAATTTAATTTTTTTTAATTTAAAAAAATATTTTAAATATTTATTTAAATATAAATAACATAGCTTTTAAATCAGTGAAAATTTAGAAGGCATTAAATAAAATGATTTCAGCACATATTTATATTATTAAGCGACAAAAGATGGTGCAGAAAATTCAGTTTTTTGTTGTTTTTTTTTTTAATTAGTATTACTTTTAAATTCACTGAATAAATAATGTTTTATTCATAAAAATAAATCTTCGATTTTATTTTAAATAAATAGGTGAAAAAATGTTTTAGATAAATTTTTAATTTATTAATAAATTATAATAGAAGAATAATGAGAACCTTTTTGTGTTGATTTGTGGTTTGTTGTCAAGGCGATTTATTAATGAAGGAATACGAATATATACTTATCACAATTCTGAATTACGTTTTATTTATCTATGACTTGTTAATTTTTCTTATCAGTATATTAAATACATTTGAAACGTATGAATAAACTTATCGGGGTACCACATCTCACTGTCACCAAAAAGGAAAACATTAGCAAAATTTGAAAATGTTTAAAAAAAAGAAAAAGTGATTCAAAATTGATCGGCCTTAATTTTTGGTTCTCCTGTAATCTTTTACTAAAATTCATCTACACCAAAATCTGTATATTGTGAAGAATTGTCTTAAGGTCTTACTTAGTAGGTCTTGTCTTTCTAGGCGGGTCTTACTTAAGAACCACCTATATAAAATTCTAAAATAACGTTTACATTAGTACTCGATTAAATTTTCATCTCTTAAAATTTTGACTGAAACACATTCTGAACGAACAAATTCAAAGATTTTTTACCAAAAAAAGTGCGGAATTAACTTTTTTTTTGTAAATTGCAGCTCACGATGTAGTTTACAAAGTAGTTAAAATAAATTCATTCTTTAGGTTTGATAAAAAAACAGTTAAGCGATTGGTGTGTAACCCCGCACAAATAGTACAACAAATACAAATTGAGACGATAGGAATACATTGAACTAAAAAAAAACTGGTGAAGGAAAGGAGATTTTGCTTTACCTCTTTTATTTTATTTCTGTATGGAACGCTAAGATAAAATAAGAATAAAACTGACGTTTACAATTTTATTTACCGACATATCTTTATTACGTACAAAGGACGTAGATAACACTCTTTATGGAAAATAGAGTCAATCGCCTACCTACGAAAATCACTGTAATAAATCGCTGATATTACGTAAAACTTTTAATCGATTTTAATAAATTAAATATAAAAATAAGATATCTTTTTTTTTTATTTAACCGACCAGAGTTATGTCTTATAGTACGTGACTTAGGATAGAAAATATTATCGCACTAAAAAATTAACTCTTTTTACGCTTTACTGCTTGCCCAATAACGGAAACTCTTTGATAAATTTACATCTAACTTTCTTAAAATTCATTAAAATTACTGGCAAAATAAACAATTAGATCGGCACCGTGATTCTTAAGTTTTATTCGAATAAGGTACAAACAAACAGACGAACAATCTACTTTATTCACAAATTCAAAAATAATTTTTCATTTTTTTTATACACCGTTCTATTATTCTTCATAGGAAAATTCATTACATTAAAAGTCAAACAACTTAACACTATTAAATATAGTTACGATTAAAATTGTTAGTAATGAGATTAATAAATAGAATCTCTTTTAATTCGTAAGAGCAAATTGTTTGATTATTCTCCTTGTAAATTGCGTTTTTAAAATTTTTAATCGTTTATTTATTCTTTACACAAGAGATAAAAAAAGCTCGACATCAAAGGTTCGAAAAACAATCGAAATGCGTGTGATTGAAAACTGCTGTGACGTGCGTACACCCTTATAGCGAAGTCACAGACCGAGCGAGAAGACCTCCGGCACTCGATATAAGGATAGGTCGGAGGGGTTAGTTAGAATTGGCATAAGAAGAGAAGAGAGTAGACCGAATGCTCTTCTTCATTTTCTGCTTGTCTGAGCCACTGCACGCCACGTCCGCGTCACTGCCTTTAAACCGTCACTACCAGCTGACTATGATGAAGTGACTCTCTTCCACTGAAACGTGATTTAGAAACTGAACACGACTCCAGATGTTGAAGATTTCATCAGCTACCTCTGCGGATTATTATTATTATTATTATTACTACTCTATTTTCCTATCACCCTTTGCGATCACCGCCTATAATTTCCTATTCGAGTAAAGAGTTTTCTTCAATAAAAATCTGTTTTGATTTCATATGTCACATATTGAATAAAGCATACGGTATTGGGGCTCTTTATAGTTTCCAACGGTTCAAACTTATCCTGCATTTATTATCAGCTTGAAAATTAAGCTATAAATTTTGAGTTTTTTTTTAAGTATACTTGTATTTCTAATGAAAATTATATGTAACAGAAATAACAAAGAATAAAATTAAAATTTTCAAATAAAAAATCCAAGTGCTATAATAAAAGTGTTGAAATAAGTAAGAAAACAAGATTATGCACAAAACTGTTTTTGTATATAAAAAAAAAAAAATTAAAAAATCGAAATCTAGATATTCATTTCGATTATTAAATAATCATCATCATCAGTATATATTACAAAAAAAAGTATCAAAATCGTGTAAAAAAAGAAATAATAAACAATACTAGCCGAGTACTTTAAAATAACAATAAAAAAAGTAAGATTAAATAATAACTGCAGTCGTTCTAGGCGATCCAAATAAAAACGTAAATTTAATCAAAACATGTATAATTTAAACCTTACATTCACATTGACAATTAGTGATGAATTAATTGGCAACTAATTGACGAATTAGTGAATAGAGGTTAGAAAATAAAACATATCTCAAAAAAGATAAAGACACCGTAAATTATAAACTAAATATTAATTTTATAAAACATCGTTTAAAAAATCCTTTGACTCGTTTCGAGCTGATGCTAGGCTACAGACGGTTGGTCTAGTGGTGAACACGTCATCGCAAATCACCTGATTTCGAAGTCGAGAGAGAGTTGTGAGGTTGAAATCCTAGTAAAGGCAGTTACTTTAATACGGATTTGACCGCCAAATTGTTCCAGAAGCTAAACAGAAAAAGAAAGACTTCTTCTCTTGTCGCCTACCAAATGTTCCTATCTTGTATTTACTTTGCAAAGTAATTTTATTTTACCAAAGTATTCTAAATTGTAATTATTTTTTTCACAAATAAATTTATATATGCCCACTCTTTTGACAGTTTTATTATTATCACATGCATTTCTGAGGACAAAGAGGCATAGCCACAATATTGTTAAAGTTATAACTTTTTAAAGCGTTCTTTAGCTTGTAGGGAGAGTAACATTCAATCTTTATGCGTGCTTTCTCTAATCTTAGTAAGGTTGTTTTGTTGCGTTTATTAAATTTTTGGTCGATTCTTTTCCGTGCTCTGTTAATGGTCGTCTTTCTAATAAAATCTTTGAACAAGAAAATTCATTTTTTTGAGGTAAACCTCCACATCATCCTGCTAAAAATGTAGCGTTTATTAATACTGTTTATTTGACAAATAATATTGTTTATTTTTTTGGTTTGTTTGGATATTTCTTTTCAGTAATAATAATTTCTTTAGAACTTATTGATAATAATTGTTAAATAAATTAAACACCAATCTACGTTTAAGTAAAATATTTTGTAAACCTAATATTCTCTTCCGACTTTCAAATATGTTTTGCATTAGAAATGAAGAAATGTATTTATTTATCAGTAGTCCACAATCACTTCGTTAATATTTATTACGAGGTGCGTGATAAAAGTAACAAGACTGACTTTTTACTTACCAAATTTTTTATTTTTTTTTCAAACAACAATATTATCTCCTTCAAAGTAGTTCCCTTGGGCAGCTATACACCGGCGGAGTCGTTGTTTCCACTCCTGGTAGCAGCGCTGGAAGGCTTCAATTGGTGGGGCTTTTAACTGGTCGGTCACAGTCTTTTTAATGTTCTCCAGAGTTCCAAAATGACGTCCTTTTAAGACACCCTTCAATTGCGGGAAAAGGAAAAAAATTACAAGGACTCAAATCAGGTGAATACGGTTGAGGAACCGTAGGAATGCGTTTTGAAGTAAAAAATTCCCTGATGGAAATGGCCGTGTGACACGGGGCATTGTCATGATGAAGCATCCACTTGTCTCCAATGTCTGGTCTTACGCGAATCACTCTTTTCCTGAGTCTTTCAAGGACACCTTTGTAAAACACTCAGTTGACAGTTTGTCCTGGAGGAACAATTTTTTTATGTACGATACCCCTACTGTCAAAAAAACAAATCAGCACGGTTTTGATTTGATCATCCGACATTTTTTCGGTCGAGGAAATGACGGAGGGTGCCACTCTTCGCTTTGCCGCTTTGTTTCAGGATCGTACTCAAATATCCAGGATTCATCACCTGTGATCACACGATTGAAGAACTCTTGGTCATTGTCAATCCTCTCAAGAAGATCAACGCACACGTTTCTTCGATTGTCCTTCTGTTCTGTTGTGAGGTTTTTCGGCACCGATTTCGCACAAACCTTTCGCATGTCCAAATCGTCTGTCAAAATTTGAATTGTCCGTCAAATCAAAAATGATTTGTGCCAGCGGAAAACTTGTGCTCTTGATAAGCAAAGTTCTCCATAGGCCTGTTTCAACTTTTCAAAGGTCACACTCGCGGATTCCGCAAGTTTAACACAAAACTTGATTGCACAACGTCGCTCTAAATTTCGATGATCCATTTTCGTAACGCACGACAAAAATACAACTTTACTGATGGCGCTGTCAAAAATAATGTGTTGGCTGAACTTAGTTGAAACTCGTACTGAGAATGTGGAAGGGATGAACAAACCGGTCTAGCACAGACCGCTAGACACAGCATTGCCAGATCGCTCGCAGTGTTACCAATCCCATTACTTTTCTCACACACCTAGTATAAATAAGTAAATAACCTAACAGTGCGACCGAGAATAATAACGTATTAAATTATTTTTACTGATATATCATAAAGATTTCGTTTTCATCCTGATTAAGTATTTATCAAATGAGGATCTTACCGCAAACGTTAAGAGAATTATTAAATTATCAATATAATATAGTGAGAGCACAAGTTCATATGACCTCTATTAGAGTCTGCAAAAGATGAATGTAAAATTGATACCTGTAGCGGGCTAATAAGCGTGTTCCTAAAAGAATCATCCCATTTTAAAATTTTAACTATTCAGCTTTTAATCCGTTTTGAACGCCTAAAGTACTGTTAGAAAGAGGAACTGCCGGTTTAACGTAGTTGCCGCTAGGTAATACCGGAATTTCCTTCACTTCAGTGTCAGAAAAAGTGGCGACTCCACAAGAAAAATAATTTTGTGTTCGCGCAGTTCCATTCCGTAATTGCCGTTTGGCGTGATTTCCGTTGTGAACACGGTGGTGAACTTCTTACCGCTCAGCCCATTAGGCGATATTATAAACAAGAGAAAATCAAGCGGTCGACCCCGTGTGTCAAACGAAAAGTTTGAGCGCATCCATCAAAGTTTTTCATGTAGCTCTCGAAAATCAACTCGCCGTGCCGGTAGAGAACTAAACATTTCCACAACGTCTATCTGGTGTTTTTCCGTCGACGTTTGCATATAAAACCGTACATGATTTTATTACAGCAAGCTCTTTGTGATGACAAACAACGACTGTGGAGTTTTGTGAATTCGTAAGTTGACAGAAGATGAAAATTCTGTAATACGTTTAGTGATTAGTGACGAGGCTGCTTTTCATTTAAGTGGAAAGGTAAACCGCCACAATGTTAAAATATGGAGTACGAAATAGGCAAATGAATTTGTACAGCATGAGAGAGACTCTTCCATAGTTATTATTTTTCATGTAAATTCTCGAAAAAAGGAAACAGTCCCTATTATTTTTTTTTTTTTTTTAGAGAATATGTTACGGGAACAACGTATCTCCATATGTTTAAAAACTGGCTTTTCTTTCAGTTAAAGACCGATTCGGAAGAATTCATTTTTGAATTCATTTTTGAATTGGAGTCTGTACGTTCGATAATTTTTGAACGACAGGATTCCTCATCGATGGATCGGCCGTACGGGACCTAACGATTCAGCTTTACATCACTGGCCTCCCGGATCAACAGAACTCACAGCGTGCGATTTTTATTTGTGGAGTTTTATAAAAGATTCCATTTATGTGGCTCCCGTTCCAGCTACAGTGGTCAAACTGCGGGACCGCATTAACAGCAACCGTGGCAACAGTGAATAAAGAAACGCTTGCTATGGTACGGTACGAATTCGACTACCGTGTGGACGTATGCTGTGCATCCCAAGGGGCCATATTGAGCAACTATGACTTGGCATGTAAAACAAGTTCAGGAGTAAACTTTTAACAAAAAATCAAACTTACGTTTTTATATTTAATATTTTTCAAATCAAAACAAATGAAATCGGATGATTCCGTTTGGGACACGCTCACAACAATTATACTACACCTATGTAAAAGTACGCGTGCATAATGTAACTGAATATATCTCTCCTAGCGTGTTTGTACTTAAGTTATTCGTGTAACTTGAAGTCATTTCTTAACCCGAATAAGTTCCTCAACCTACTACGGGATTTTTATTCTGCCACCGGATAGGAATAAAAAATGTCCAGAAAAGTCCGTAACAAATCTTAGGACGCATTATCGTAAACAAGTACTCGCAAATAAATAAATATTTTATTATACCGGTACACACCAATAGGTTTTATGGATATCAGGAACGGGGAAACGTGCCGCTACTCAGATAAAAAAAAAAATTAACTACCCTGGCACTTGCCTGGATAGACCAAGAGAAACGACGGTAAAACTTTGAATCAGAACAGCATCCACTAAATAAAACATTAATTATAAAATAAAAGATAGAAAAATTCCTTGTTAATAATTGTAAAATATTATAAAACCGTCAAAAAGTAAACTAAGTATACGAAGTTATTAAATAAATACGATACAATTCGGATTACCTTAAAATAAAATGATTTGAGCAATTCAATGCGTTTATGTCAAACAGAAGACACTTTTACTTCATTTTTTAAAAATGAATTATTTAAAATTATTCATTATTATTAAAAAGCCTGATGCAACGGTTCTCTAACCAAACTGCTCACAATTTTTACTGAAAAAATGTAATCTACTGATAATTATAAAAAGTTAAATTATTTTAAATTTATTTTGAGCTAATTTTTCAGAAAAAATTAAAACCAAACTCATGCTGACATCGAAGGAAGTTTTCCGTCGATATTTTATGAATCGCTCGGTAATCTTTATTCAAAATTTAAATCAAGGTTATTTCCTTTTAAAATCTCAAAAACACCATAGGGAGATTTTTTAACTCTTCAAATTCATATATGAGTTCGCTTGAATAAATTAAATATATTGCCTCTCACCAAATATCCAACTAAAAATAATAAAAGATAACGCGTTCAGAATCCTATTCTAAATTAGTATCTCCTATTCACAATAGGAGAATGAATGTCGATATAAAATTAATAGCGTCATTGATTATCAAAAGCGAATAACTAAAAAGTTCCGAAAATTCTCTTTCAAAACTAATAATTTTTGAAGAAAAAATCAATGTATTGTAGAAAATACAACTGAAAAATCAGCCGATTGTTAATTTAAACTTGTTTACATGAATATCACAAAACTACTACCGCAACTTTTTACGAAAAACAAATACGTGAGGACGTTTTACGTAGTACATATTTCACTATTATTCAGTCGTTTGTAATTTTATTAATTACTTGTCATTTTATTACAAAAAATAGTATAGGGGTTTAAAAGATATTAATTATCCTTTAAATTTTACTTATACGAACGAATCACACTATTAAAATTAAATAATAATTCTTACAGTTTTTCCCTACACGCAATAAATGCGAGCATCTTTCGTCACGTGGCACGTATCTAACCGATAGGAAAGTTCGTCGCACACTTTAAACGGCATGTCTAGAAAAATAGAAGCGATGGTTACTTCGAACGTGTGCTTCAAATCGGGTAAATTAGTATTTAACAGAAGCACTTGCACAAGATTATTTATAAAACCCGAAGAAAATTATCGTATGGAGTCAGATCGGGTGACCTTGGAGTCGCTGCAAACAAGCTCTACTAACGAACCGGCTCTATACCTACCGATCCAGCGGTCGGGGAAAGCGTCATTCAACCAATCCCGTACACAATTATGCTAGTGAGGAATTATTTAGCATCTTGTTGCCGAATAAAATTCTCCGGTCCATCTTGCACATGAGAACGGAGCATATCCAAATAAGCAACTCCTACTTTTTTGCTTCACGAAAAACGAATGATGCGTCTGGATACTGCACAGAAAAGATTTAATTTTGGGAATTCGTTTCTCATCGCAGGAGCCGTGTGGATTTTTTGACCTCCAGATACGGACGTTATGTTCGTTAAATTTTCCACCGAGATGAAATGTCGACTTAACACTACACTCGATACGATCGGCAAAGTCGTCGTCTTCATACTGCAACATTTCGATCACGAAAACAGCATGTACAGCTTATTTAGTAGGCTTTAACGCTTGTAACAGGTGTAAACGGTACGGATGCGTACCGTTTTATGCGTATGTTTAGCGTCTCCTTAAAGCGTTACACACTGTCATCATCGGCATCCCTAGTTTGCCTCCTGCATTCGTAACGTATTTTTTGGTACTGCACAGGAAATACTAACTGACACGTTCGACATTTTCTTCAGGTATCGATCGTCTCGTACTCTTCTCTTTACACAAACATCCGGTTTTTTCGAACCGATTAAGCCGACGACGAATGTTACTGTCACGAGGAGGATCGCATTTAAACTTTCTAGGGAATGCACGTTACACTGTAACTATGGATTTGCATTTATCAAACCGCAAAACACAGAAAACTTTGTGTTTGTGAGTCGCTATCTTTGCTAGTGGCGATGTCAAACAGAAAGGTAGGGAATTAATCTACGATTATACGCGCAACTAAAAACTACCCTTATTGCTCTTTAATTCTAGCCTTAAATTAGCACTATTACCTCATCGAAGAGATATATTAAAAAATTTAAATCCCGATATTTTTTTTTGTACATGCAATAAAACGACGTCAATTTATTTATTTTTTTAATTTTGGAAATAGATTGTTTATTCCCATATTTGTTTTAAAAACCTTATTGTTATATTTATCGTGTTCTGTTATTACTATATTAAAATAATATCACGAAACTAATTTATTCATTATTAATTCACCAAAATAAATAAAAACTACATAACAGTACAGCATATTGAATAACATTACATAAAGAAAATACATAAATAAATTAAGATATTACATGATTTTTTTTTAATGTAACACTTTTAGTAATTCATGATGTATTATAACCGTTAAAACAAAACCTAAACGTATACATGCAGTTAAAGTGAGTGTACTACTCAAGCTTAATGTAAGATGACTAGTACTACTACTAGATACATATTACTTTAAGCCCGATTATAATAAAATGAAAATTTAAACAACTTTTCAGTTAAAAGGTATGATAAATTTAATTTTACGTATTAGGTTACAATCCATTAGTTAATTGTTTTACCTTTTTAAGTGTTTATTAAAACATTTCATAAAAAAATTAATTAAATCGGCATTCAAGATATCTATTATAGAATATATATATATATATATCTTCTTTAATGGATATACATATATGTGGGTGTGGATTAGTTAATTTAGTTTTGACTGCTATCCATATAGACAGTAAAATTACATCATAAGTTAACGGTATATTTTGTAACTAAATGCACAATACACACGAGGGATTAGTGTTAAAACTTAACAAGAGATATCAATTCAGCGCGGTAGGTATAATGTCAAAGAGAATCAATTTTAGATACTGATGGACTGATACGAACGCAGAAAGGGCACACATATATACACGAATTCATAACGTACAATAGAGAAGGAAAGATAATGAACGGGTGGTGATGTTCGAGCGATCAAAGTGGACGGTTCTGCTTCGGCTCGTTAGCTCGTCTTCCAGCGAGCTGATCCACTCGTTCCATTATTCATGTCAGAGAAATGTTACTAACAGTAAATTATAATATGAATAAACAATAGATGGAGGGATAAGTACGTAAAATCATCCTGTATCGGTAACACAGAAAATTAAGATCAAAGTAATATATTTATAAACTCGAGTGTAGAACGCTTTTTAAATCGACTATAGTGCACTTACTTGCTTCAAGGTATTAGTTATATAAACTTCACCAATTTTGAGTTGATTTTTGTTCTAAATCAAAGTTCTTCAGATAATCTAAGTCCCTTAAAATATACTTTTCTGTTCGATTTAAATAATACTGTTCTATATTTTTAAGCACACGGTTACCAAAATATAAAATTTCAATTTAAGTAAGTACGAATTGATTTGTAATGCAAATAAAAAGCGGTATAAAAATTTAAAAGTAACAGTATGTTAGAGAAATAAACCGGCTGTCGTAATACTCATCTTTGTCTTTCAATAAATTTCCTTCTTTCTTCTTATTTTTTTAAACGGATTTACTCGTATTTGTAATGTTTGTCAACCAACACTTAACTTCGTAGAAATGATTCTTATATTTTATTATAACTGTTTTGTTTTCTTGTACTTAAATAGCTTTCTTAGGAAATTCATTTTTAAAGTATAAAAAATCTATAATAGTACATTCTACAAGATCGAAAGATTTAAATCTTCTTCCATTTTTCTCATATATATATATATATATATATATATGTGTGTGTGTGTGTGTGTATTTGTGTGTGTGTACATTACTTAAAATCTTCTTTTATGTTCATGATTTTTCTTTCTCACAGCTTAACTCCAATCCTATGAAAAGTTTCTAAAAGGATGTACACAAGTTCAGCAAACACTTTAGTAATTCCATTTAGTAGAAGAAATGAGGAACAAAGTAGTTTTCGTAAACGTCTTTATTGACCCAAATGTATTGTTATTCAATACATTATAAAGTTAACGTAAAATTACATCGAAATTTATAACATGAAGTGGCACCTTCACTTTATTCATCTAACATATGACTTACAAATTAAGTTACCCCGGTCTATTTCTTGTTGGGCATAGAAAAGCAACAACCGTAAATTTTGTAAAAGAAGCAAACAAACGTACCTTTTTTTTTTATCGCAAAACAGTTTAATGTTTAGCAATATAGCAAAAATAAAAAAATGTTACAGCAACTAAAAATTAATTTATAATTTATTGCAGTAAAACATTTATTGAAATACAATAAATTTATTTAAATGTCAAATTTTTACTTTCGCGGTTTTATAGGTATGTATGTTTATATAGGCACATCTTTGTCTCACTCCCTTATTACCGCTTCATTCTAATGATCTTCGATTATTACTGTTGCAATTTGTTTTCTGTAAATGTTAGGAATTGTTTTTCTATTTCTATAAGTGAAACCTAATTTTTTTACAACACTGAACATTTTATCCCAGTCTACGTTATTACCAAATGTCTTTTCTAAGTCTATAAATGTAACATTTGTCGGTTAGTTTTTCTTTAATCTTCCTAAAATTCGCTAAAATTGCTTCCCTTGCCCCTATACTTTTTGTGAAACCAAATTGGTCTTCTCTTAACACCTCTTCCACTCTCCTCTCAATTCTTCTGTACAAAACGAGATGAATACTAGAGATAAAAAACCGGGTATTATTTTATTTAATTTTTTCAGCTAAAAAAATTTACAAACCCATCAAACTTTCCCTTTATTTAAGCTCCGATAATTTTAGGATTGGGTTTCATTTTAGTTGTCGAGTAGACAAAAATCAGAGCAAAGTATTTCACTAACCGTAACTTAAAAACAAAACGTTTCCGGACGTGGAGTTATGAGAATCTTTACCTTATGGCAAATCACCTCCCAACATATTTCGGTCTAGTTTTAACTCTTATCTGTATATTATAGAACCAAGAAAATAAATTATTTTACTTCGTAGGCAATGCATGGTTATGTGACAGATATATTCATGGCGGGAAAATACTGGTAAAACCATGAAACGGTATCGATTCTACAAGGTTCTACGAAGTTAATCAATTTATAAATAAAGGTATAGACCTAAACCATTAATCTTAGTAGTGCGACTTACTTATTTTGCATGGAAACTATCATATAAACCTTTTTAAAATACATGCATTAATATTACTTTCCCGTCTAGATAGCGCAACAGCTCTAAAAAGGAAAGTATTGTTATCGGTCCAATTTGGCACATGCCGTTTCACCGGATCTTGACGTTTTGACGTCTAAGGAACCCAAAAAAAAGGATGGAAATTTTCCGGGTGTTAATGTAGTACCTACCCTAGTTCATTGTTGGCCTCTAAATCACCTTATGTCTCCCAAACTACTAGACCGATTTTAACCAAACTTGGTCAGATTATTTCTACATATGGGGGCACTGATGCCGTTAAATTTTCAACTTAAAAGGTCAAGGGGATGAGGCTGTAAAGCAAAATCAATCTCAGTATCTCGAGATTTCGCCTAATTAAGGTTATTTTTCTTAGACACATTTGTTAACGATTAAAAAATAACATTTGCAAACATTTTCTTGTGAAGTCGCACCCCCCCCCCCCAAAAAAAATGCAGTTGTAGTCGACGGCCATGTTGTGACGTCACAGGTGAGCGGTAGAATTAAATAAATGCATAATATTAAAGTGTAAAAACTTAATGCGGTCTGAGTCGGTCTTGTACTCGATCGCCCGATTGACTTGGTATTTGCTGCATTAAACCTCGTGTCTATACGTCTGCCGACTGTATTAGCGAAATGTATTCATGTAAGTTGTTGAATTGCAGTAGTTTGGTTAGTGCCGACCGTCGTTTCTAGTACCACTACAACCGCACGTATCAAATACGGTATGAGCGCGCGCTTTAGCTAGAATCACTGAATTCAATAAACGAAAAAACATTATATTCAAACAAAATGATAAATATTTCAAATTAAGTTGACTGTAAAACCGTGCATCAGGAACAATCCACAGTTGTAGGAATTTTCCGGAACGCGGCTTATTCGTGTGACGGGAAATTCTTAATTCTTAAAGGTAATTTCCTCTAATTTCTTCTATCATTTCGTAGATAGATAAAAAAATACGCATAGTCCAAACATTTTCAAATGTATCAATAAAAGAAGGATTATTTCAGGCGACATTATCATTGCAATATAAAAAACTTAGTCAAATTTTAATATACTATGGAATTTACCGATTAGAATTTAAATTTCTTATCCGTATCATTGAAGATGATTACAAATATTAGACTATATTCGATATATATATTTTTCGCAAACTAACACCGAATAAAATAGAAAATGTTAAATAATTTAATCTAATAATTACTTAATTAAATAGTTATTTAATACGTATGAAAATGAACTTTCAAAGGTGGAGGTAAATCTGATAAATTATTGAATAGCAGTCGATTAAATCAATCCGAGCATCAAATTGAAAAAAAAGAATAGTAATTGAATTTAATTTGAATCCAACTAGGTTATTTTTTTCTACTGGAGAAGAAACTGAATTTTTTTTTAATTGAGTGTTAGAAAGTTCTCTAGTTTTAACAATAGTAAAGGGGTTACCGCTAATCCTTTCAATTGCCTTGCAACTTCGAAAAAACCAATAATCATAAACCTTTTATTTGTAATTTAATTGTTAACTTTACTGTCGTAACTTAAAATAGGACGTACATTTATAAATAAGTACAAAAATAAAGATTCGTTAATTACGTATCTGATTGTTAACGTTGATGGTACAAACTATTTTAATGATCTTCTAACTAATTATCTACTACTAACTTCAAAAAAAGTAGTTCAACCAGTAAATAAACAAATATATATATATATATATATACACACACACACACACACACACACACACACACACACGTGTGTTCAAGTAATGATTTAATATTCCTTTCACATTTTGTAAAACAAGTTAAGAAGTATCTGGAGTGGTTTTGATAAAATGGTTTTTTTATTGTTGATAACATAAGTGAATGATTTCTTAAGCGAAAAATTACATCGATAACTCAGTTTGAAAATATTTTATACCGTTCCTCACAAACGGATAAACGGTATCCGTTTATGATAAGGATAGATGTATCAATACATCTGGATAGATATCATAATACAAGTAAATATAGCACGATGTTCATCAAAATCCAAATAATTTTCAGGAATTACGAAAAATTTGCAAGTTTTAGACGTAAAAATACAATATTCATTTTTACATTTCAGATAGTCGAAGACAATCACAATTGGTTGGGATTATACTTTTTACGTAATTTCTCAGAATTTATTTCCTGAATTTTATCAAGGTCGTTTTATTTTACCTCTATGCGAACAATTTTATTTCTACTGGTTTTTGTAAACCTGTCTAAATTTTAAGTAAATATAATAATAAGCATAAAACTAAAAAAAAATTAATTTGAAATAAAGCAATTTCTAAGAAATAATAAAACCAGCTTCACATAAAATCCCTAAAATAAAAAAAAAAGATTATAATTCTCTTCTTTAAATAAAACATTTTTCAAGTCAGCTCAAAATCAATTGGTGCCTAACAATATGATGTTTTTTTAATTAAAATGTTCATTTCCAAAAGTCAAAATTTAAGAAATAATTCAAAAACTAACAATAGTTTCCCATACAGGGTTAAAAAAAATAAAACAAAAGTTTATAACCATAAATAAATAATAGAAAAAAAATTATACTTTATCAGGATGTTACATTATTTTAGGATAAGAATTAATAATAACAATAATAAAAAACAAAAAACATTAAATTTAAGATAGTAGCGTTGACAAAATAAATAAATAATAAAAAGGGCTTGCAGCTATGAGATTAGGACGACCTACCTCACTTCAGTTCACTTAACCACTCTCACAAGTAGACTGAAAGAAATAAACTGGTTTTAAATCACAACCCCCCCCCCCCCCCCACCTTAACAGCAGGGCAGATGAATTGCCATAATTGCTTTGTGGCCCATTATTTCTATTAACAGTTCATTCTACATTTTACGCTATTTAAGTACTAATAATATAATCCGTCAAACAAATCTTCATTCAGAGAACTCAAACTTCGCTTAATGTTACGGTTTCTTTTTTTTAAAGAAAAAAACCGTTTCTTTATTATAATAATAAATAATCTTTAGCCTAGACTTATTATATGACATTTATTGCCGATGATTAAATAAGTAGAATTTATACTACACAAGTTTTTTTATCTTTAGGTTCATCTCTAGATATTTAGGTAAAAGAAGTTTTGGCAATAACACAGAGCGTTCGGAAAGTTGCTGTGTATTGGAATTATGAAAATGCAATGGCAAAACTTTCTTGATTATTATTTTATATTTTTATTATATTATTTTATAGAAACGGATATTACAATAACTAGAATACTATATAAAAGGTGTTGAAATGATCTCCAACATCAAAACAACAATGCACACCTTGCAATTTGATTTCAAACCCTTTTTAACCAGCTGATGCACTAGAATGTCTAGTACGTATGCTGTTATTGCACTATTTACTTCGTCAATCGTGCATGGTCTGTAGCGATACACTCGTAGCCTTCCCAAACAAAGTAATCTGAGAGAGTCACATCGCGAGAATCATACAGGCCACACACACTCCTCGAAACGATTCGTTCACCAGACATTTCATAAAAACGTCACCGACCTAGTAGTTGTGTGTGCTGTGGCGCCATCTATTTGAAACCAGCCGTGATTGATTCCCATTTCTATTTACTGACTAATGAAGTTTGTTAAAACAGCACAATAACGATCGTTATTAACTATATATTCAAAAAAGATTGATCCACAATACGCATTCTACTGGCAACAACCAGATTCCAATTTTCGCTTCGTGTAATTCTTCGGGGTTAGTTATCGACCACAGTCGGTCGAGTATTTTGTGAATCTACCCTCTCAGATGAAACTACTCTTCATCTGTGAAAAAGGTAATGTCAAGGATACCTACGGAATTTTGGTCAGTAAAATGTTTAAACCATTGACAATAATTTAGTCTTTGGGCATGATCTGTATAGGTTTCAGTTCTTGAACATACATTACTTTGTATGGAAAAAGTTTCAGTTCTTTTCCTACAGCTTTATGTCCGTTAGAAAATCCGATATCTTGCTGTTGTGCTAACTTACGCATTGATTTTGATGGACTTTCGGCCATAGCATCCGAAATATCAAGCAGTTTCTACTCGTTTAATTTAGATGTGCAGCAGACCCTGCTGTACGAAATTTTTCGATAAGAGTTCAATACGCATTGCGATGAACAGGAGTATTTGAAAATTTTTCAAAAAATTGTGTTTCACTAAATACGATAAAAAAACTACACAATACAATAAATATATTTGTTATCTTCACGAAAGACGTGTTCAACGAAAGAAGTCCGTTTCTCTACCGAAAGAACCGTTTCGTTTCTTTCAAATATCGATACCGGTAAACAAAATAGCACTAAACGAAACAAAACACGTTCAATCACAACTTAACAACTGACGCCTTGGTTATTAACGAACGGCCAACGAACCCACAGAGCAGCCAACATAACATCGAATGAACAGAATGCTATTTCACATAATTCTAAAGTCGTCACAACACTCTGTATAAACAGAATAATCAGAGGCACGTCTATCATGTACAAACTTACCTGACAAAATCGCATGGTATTATTTAAATAAAATTAAGGAGAATTATTTTTCACTAATAACCTTATTCTTTTCTTTTAAATGTGAATCAAGACGATTGCTTACCTAATTGATAACGGTTTCATAACTTTCATATCACCAATAAATAGATAATTCTTTTCGCATAAATACATTTTAGTCTTTGTTTGACCTCGCGATTGGATAGGCCTACAGTTTTAATTATAAATAATTTATTCTAATATAAAATAATAAATTATATACATTATTCAGACATAAATAGTAGTATATTATTTCACGGAGAAAAATACTAACTGTCAACATAAATCAAGGGAAACGGTAGTAAAACCTTGATCACAGCAACATCACAAAATTTACAAGATTATAATAGAAAATAGAAGTGGTTGAAATCTATATTAATTATTTGAAATACAAACAACGAAAGAATAATAAATTTAAATACGTCAAACTGTTAAACAAATAAGAAAATAAAATAAACATAAAAAATGTTAATAAAAAAATTAATAAATTGATAATTAAAATTATTTCAGCACATAATTAACACATTAAACAACACCCATACAATTCAAGTTTTTTTTTTTACTGTACGAAGTAAAGGATGTATTGTTACCGAAAAAATTTTGATTTTCAGATTTCAACGGAAACATCCGTTCTGACCATCTGAATCCATCGACTCGTTTCAGCGTGACGTCTGCACGTACTTACGTATGTATCCCGCATAACTCAAAAACGATTAGCCGTAGGATGTTGACATTTTGGATTTATGACTGTTGTAACGTCTAGTAGTACATTTCCCTTTTTGATTACAATCGACTGAACCAAATGTGTCCAAAAAATCCCAAAATCCAAAACAATTTGGATTTTGTACGTTTTCTTAACTGCAGTAATAAGCTCTCCTTGAGAACTTTTCAATGATATATCATAAGTCGTAGTTATTTTCATCGGTTCCAAAGTTATAGCCGAATGAAATTTTAATTTAATATCTGGATTTTACAAGGGGAAGCCACATAACAAAATTTTTACGATAAATAATAATTCCATAACAATAAAAAAAATATATATATGAAAAAATATCAGAACTTATTAATGAAATAAAATTTTATTACTTTTCATTTAAAAAAAATGTGTATATGTAATTTAATAGGCGTACAAAGAAATCATGTAGGGTCCACAACAATTTTTTTTTTAATTAATCAATTTTTTTCAGTTAGTTTTTACGTAAATACAAATTTTCCTGTTTAATAATAAAAATTAGTGTTTTATTTAAAAAAAATGTATTTAGTGGAAAAAAATAATATGTATTGGTATATATATATATATGTATATATAAATTAAGCTTATTGTTATGTATGGTCTCTTCCAATCAGATCGAAAAGTACATGAGACGAGTCCAATGTATGAGCTAGAAGAATGCGGCCCGCTAACCAGAACCGGTCCGAGAATGGTGCCGGAAGAGCTGGTCCTCTATATAGCGGCAGGTCGTGCCTCGCCGTCTGACATACTGCAATGGGAATCAGTGTTGCAAACATGGTATTACTCTCTGTTATCTACGTGGCAACTTTAGTCACCCTCACCGCATCCTATGACTTCTCTGACCCGGTTTTCAGTAAGTAAATTTAACCGATATTCAAATTTATATATTTGTATCATTAATTATTATATAATACATCACATTAATTTCCTAAACTTAAATTATTCATCGAGGTTTTTATAAATAATAATAGATTATTTAAAAAATTAATAGGTAATACAGATCTTATTCTCATAATAATAATAACAATAATAATAATAATAATAATCGTTTGTATAATTTTCATAAGTGTTGCCATTAATTAAAAAATAATTAAGATAATTCTGTAATATTTAATAACATTAATTAATCTATTCAGACTTCAAGTTGCAGTAAACAAGAAACTGCTTTATTCACATTTGTACGCGATAAGTTACAAAGCTTTATTAGCAACAAGTAGATATGCTATTTCACTGATAATAAACGAACTGCTCCAGAATTTGCTTGGATGGACTAGGAAAACCGTGGTAAAACTTTAATCAGAAATGCGTCATAAATACACTACTATAAAATAACGAAATTGCATTGAAAAAAGTCCATATATACATAAAAAATGCGTGAAATAATAACAAAGTAAAAATACTCTGCTACTATACTAAATATTAAATAAATATACAAAAATGTATATACATGTATTTATATATATGTATATACATATATATAAATATAAGTATAACAAAAATTTAGCTGTTAATGAAATTTATTGAAGAACTGCTTAAACGAAGATAAAAGGAATTCAGACTATTTTTAAAAATTTTATTTTAATAAATTAATATGACGAGCTCTTAAACGGATCGATAATATATTAAAAATAACAAACAAAGAATAATACTCCTTTTTCGTTCGCAAAGTACTACTATGCTGAGTTACAACAGAACAACTTTTTGTATTGTCGTCTGGTTTTACTTTAGAGATAAATAACGTTATCCGTTTTTTATTTAAGAATTTCTACGTCACTAGCTCAACATTTCTTATATTACAATTAATACCTGAATTCATATATTAAAAAATTAACCAAATTTATTATTACATTAATAATACATTTTTTTTTTATTAAAAAAAAAAAGAGATTTTTTTTCTCTCTACATCTCTAATCGGTTTACCTCTTTATTTAGTCCCAAACGATTAGTTTGACTTGGAGTATTCGTTTCGCAATAAATTAGCCTTTCCTCTGATCCTTGTAAAAGTTTAACGGAAGGGTCGATTCGATAAAATTTTCACCAAAATAATTTCCGCTTTCAAGAATAAAATTTTCAGGTATTAAAATACTCAAATTTCTCTTTAATTAATTTTTTCAAAGTTTAATAAAAATGTTAACGAGAGCTCTATTGATGAACTTTCCTTCCGCTTATCAAATCTATTATTTTATTCATTGTTGAAAACTCTTGAAATTACCTAACACTTAATGTAAAAATAACGTTTTATTAAATATCATTTGTATTGGAACATTTACTCAATATAATATATATATATATATATATATATAGAATATTTATTTGTAAGTTTTTTTATTGTTTATACTAATACCCTTTTATTTTAAAAAAAAATCCTGATGTATATATTTTGTAAAGTACGTATTCTTATTCTA
The DNA here is from genome assembly GCF_047948215.1 of Lycorma delicatula. NCBI lineage: Eukaryota > Metazoa > Arthropoda > Insecta > Hemiptera > Fulgoridae > Lycorma > Lycorma delicatula. The sequence continues at coordinate 45,152,532 of NC_134456.1, read as the reverse complement.
ATTGTACTAACTTTTAACATTAATAATTAATAAGACGATTAATTAATTACGACTTTTCATGGAATAATTCTTATGGAGTTGAGAAATTAGATAATATTAAATCCCATATTTTTCAAATAATTTTATTTCGTAATAAAGAAATATGAAAATAAAATAAGATATTTTCAAATGACTTAAGAAAAATGAATTATTAAATTAATTTAATTATTTATATAATCCTATTGTATATGTTTAGAGGATGTTTAATTGGCGGTCAAAAACTAATTCAATTATTCCCAAATTAGTTTCTGATTTACAGTATTTTAACGAAAAATTACACCGTATTCGTAGGCAATTTGAACATTTTCTGTCATCACTGCTTAGATTTTATACCGTAATATAGTACAACTTAATGTCATCCAATATTCATCATATTTTCACGCGAAAATTCAACACTGCTAAATTTATGAGCGAAAAAATACATTGTATGTGTATATATTCTTGAAAGGGACATGACTGTTTAAATCCGTTATTAATCTCTTTATGTTATATCACTGTATTTCTGTTCTTATTTTGGTTTTTCACCTTTTACGAGTTTACTAAATTTTTTTAATAACAATTTTAATTTTACAGTTAAAAAAGAGGTTATAAATTAAAAAAAATTAAGGTAAAAAATTTTTAAATAAAACGAATTTTAATGAATTATAGACAATATTGGAAGATTTTTTTAATTACATTTCCTTAATAATTAGGTTAAATTAATAAAATATTCCTGATGTTGAATTATTATTAATAGTTAAGCGGCACGATATATTTTATTAAAAACGTTGCCAAAGATTCAAAAATTTAACTGTGAATTTGTGAAAAAAAAAGAAGTTAAACAACAATTTCCTTTTAAAAATTCCAATTAGTTTCTTATATACACACATTTAAACAATTTGTAAGCCTAAATGTTTTTTTATTTGTGGAAACTTGAAAGAGAAATAACAAACTTACCGTAGATAAAATATGAAAAGAGAATTATTTTACTACCTGAAAGGAAACTCCTTTGTTGTTTTTCATAACGAATATATTCCTACAATACATTGCCTTATATCTGTATTTTCTTAGAATCCATGTATATCTGCTTTTATATCAATATTTAATAAAAGGGAAAACGTTCCACAGAGTTAAATATTTTGAATTAATAAACTAAACTCGGTTGAAAGTGTTAAACTTCATACGGTTAGTTATTATTACATCTCCTAATTTGTACGAATCTTCGTTTATAAAAAAAATCAAAGAAATGTGAAATTCGCGTAATATATTGAGCGATAGCGTTCATCCGGAGGTCCCGGGTTCGAATCCCGGTCGGCCATGGCATTTTCACATCCACTACAAATCATTCATCTCGTCCTCTGAAGCATGCCTAACGGTGAACCCGGCCGGAGGTTAAAAATATATATATATATACTATTCAATAGTATCCGATAGGCTTTAGATCATTAAATAAAGCATCTGGGAAATTTTATCATTATTCTTACGAATTTAGTTCGTAATTTGTTTTTACCGAAGTATATACAAAATTTAACACGAAGTTCTCCTGGGACTTTCGTAACCTATTCTACTCCTGAAATTAGTGGAAAAAGTTCATTATAAACATATGTCCTAAAATGCTTCGTTTGCAAGTTACAGCTAGTAAAAGATTTCGATCGGATTTCAGCTTCTCCGGTAAAATGAAGTCGTACTGAAGTTTTTAGGTCGTGAATTAGAGGAAAAATGAGCGATTTCTTATAATTTTTAAACATAAAGAATCGAATAAAATAAGTCCCAGAACCGTATCTGCCAATGGCGTTTGAGAAGTCTGGAGTAAACCCAACAAATCGGGTTAAAAAACAGTGGGTTTTTTGTCTCGCTTACAATAATTTGTTAAATGAATAATAAATACGTAAAAGTTTTGAACAAATCTTGTACAGAATTGAACCCTGAACAAAATGTTGTAAGACAAGTTGAATATAACAAAGAAAAGATAGAAAACTTCGATTTTATTTACAAACAGTACATTAGTAAGAAAAGTACTTATTTAATGTACACAAAAACCAAATTGTTTTTTAAGCATGTGAAAAATTTGTAAAAAAAATTACTGTTAAAAATACCTTTTAAAAAATTAAAAAAGAAAACTGGAATTACACAACAATTAATTGTAAAATAAAAATTACTTAAATAATATTTTTCTTATTAATGACAGAAATACAATAAATTATTTACAGTATTCACAAGTAGAATAGGTTATGCACGACGCGGGAGAACTTTGTGATACACTCGGTAAGTTTATTATGTAGAAGACTAATAAAGTACTTCTTTTACGCCTAACAATTAATATTAAAATTACGTACAATCTTATGATTGTTTTTCAATCATAACATGAATGATAGAAGATTTAATATCCTGCACAATATACAATTTTTTTTTTTTGCCGACTATTCGAAGAAACGTTCGGTATTACTTTCGGTTGCAAGGTGGGATTGGAGGGGTGATTTGAATTTTACTTACGTTTTCATGAATGAGGATTACGAAAATACCATTCATATATAACATTTTGCGGCTCGAAAATCTTCAAAACTATCCTATTAATTTCATTTAAATTTAGATATGCTCTAGTAGTGTATCTGAAGTTGTGCATGTAAACATGTGACGTAGATTGATTGAGTCGTTCTTCAGTTACGCTCAATTAAAGGTCGACAACAACATAACCTTAATTTGAGGCAATGTTGACTGTGTATTTTTCATACGCGGTTATGCAGCGAGTCACAGTGTGAGTGAATTTAAATTTTAAATAAAAAAAAAATTATACGTCTTTCAGTTTTCTCACTTAATTTACGTTTTGTATATTTCTTGCACAAGAACGGTACAAAATACAATAATGAAAAGTCGGTCTTCTTGCGCAGGATTGCGCAAGACTCTTTTGTATTGAAATCAATAAAAATCCATAATTTAAAAAAAAAAAATTGTAATCATGTGTAATTTTTTTATTTATTACAATTAATTTAAGTTTGACAGAAAACTCTTAAGGTTTAAGCCTAGGAATTATTAAATATAAAATCTCTTAAATGTTAAAAAAAATCAGTGAAATATACAAGGACAAACAATGTAGCGGACATAAAACAAAAGTTAGGTTTATATAATTTTTAAATTACATTTATAATACACATTCGATTAATCGGAACTATTTTTAAAATTAATTTAATACAACTAAAAAAAAAGAAAACAAAAGGCTTCTGTATCTTATTTTCTCCCAATTTTTGTTTTAGTAGTTTCATCCGTAATTCTTTTTTTAATAATTAAACTTCATTTTCAAACGACAAAATGATATTTCCATGTTCATTCATAGCTCAAATTTTTTCGTATTTACGTCACCAGTAGGATAATAAAATCGTAGTCAAACGTATTGTTTCGGTGCAACATAGAAAAAAGTAATACATATCTGAACAACTATAAAGTGATATAAATGAATATTATTTGATTTGCTACAATTATTTTCCCAGAAAACAATAATAAACTGTTTAAAATTTAAAACGCTCAAAACAAGCTTAACTATTCAGGGGGTTTCCTCCTCTTAATACACTAATTTTTTATTTAGAGAGAAATTCTTATTAGACTCCAAAAATAAAGGTTTATACTAAAATCTTTTACAACTCTACTTTCTTTAAATCATTTCCTCCAGAAATCGACTACGAAAAATCGAACTACAATGAGTAGTAAATTATATAAAACGTTGCTTCTGAAAATCCCGGAACGAATCTCAATTATTCGTTTTATGTGACTTGAATCGTTTACAATTATATTTATTTCAATTTTCATCGCTTGAAATTTTCATTAAAAAGTATTCTGAGTTTTTATATCAGAAGAATATTTTATCATAAGGTTAAAGTGACCGATTTTCTTTAAACCGGATCTGAATGATTAAATTTCAAAATAAAATTATTTTTTGCTAAAAAGAGCACCTCATCTTTATAAATTTCATAATACCATAGCTAAGCATGCGTAGCTAAGCTTTTACCTCTTTGAAGTAAGCTTTTACCTGTTTGAAGTAATCAAAAAGGTTGTTACATAGTCCAAAAAATCTAGATATGATGACAAATCTAAATAAATAAAACCGGTTTTATGTGAAACGCAAATTTTACATAAAAATAGTTTTAGAAATTTAAAAACGTAATTGTAATTATATGTACCAAAATATATATATATATATATATATATATGTACAGATAGCGATAACACTCGCTACGAAAAAATAAGTTGCTAATCTGTTACTAAAATTATAGCACCTTAAATTTTTTTATATACAACTAATACTTCGGGGACAACATATTTCGTTTTTAGAAATTACCAGAATAAAAATCATCCACTTTCTGAATTTTATTTTTGGGAACGATACAGCCATCTTTTACAGAACGTACTCATAGTCATTCGACCTAAAATATAATTAAGCGAAACATAACGTGTTAAAATTCGATACGTTCTTTATTTTTCACTTGTTTCTTATATAATTACGAAGTTATGTATAAAACAAAGTTAAATAAAAAATTATATTATAGTGGTAAAAGAATCACTGAGATAGTCCGAGCGGTAGCTTAACGTTTTAAGAGAACGTCGGTTAATAAAAACAAAACAAACAATCGTATAACTCTTTATTTATAAATAAAGACGACCCTGACTTTGAACCACTTTCTGCTCTCAAACCTACACGATTATTAACATTCTTAAGTTACAACATGAAATTTTACTAGCGTCACTTTTAACTGTATAATATTGATAAAATAGGTCACGGTTGATTAAGTTAGTACAATAGCTGCTATTGTACTATCCTGCACGGCCCAATAACAGGCACACTCAACATTATAGTGAGTGCATAGTATTCCATATTATCACAACCGACGTTATACTATAGTTATGTTTATTTTAACAGATTAAATTAACAATTACTGTAATTTAAATAGATCAAAATAAAACTACAGTTAATAAATTAAAAAAATAAATAGTTTGAATAGGAATAGTCCTAAATTCTTTATATAAATATAGTTTAACAAATTTCATCCTGCAAATGGAATACGGTTAATTAATGACTGAGGTAATAAACTAATATTTCTGCAATTTTAAAACCTTAATTATATTTTTAATTAATTAATTAAAAAAATATCCGTCCTGAAGATATCTCAACAGAGATAAAAATGTATATTAAGGGATAAACCCATTTAATAAAAGCAGGATTATAATGAACTATAATGAATAATTATTTTTCCATGATCTAAAAATTATGAAAATATTTCACTAAAATACATCGCCGCCGAATAAATAGCAAAAAAACTATTCCTAGATTTTTTAAAAATAGTTGTGAGAGAAGGAACCCGTTATTGAAATTTCAAGAAAAAAAATGAAAATATTTAAACATTTTATTTATTTATTTCTTCCATCGTTTTTTTACAGTCGCTTTGACGAAAATAATCATTAGCGGCTTAAATGAAACTAAGTGATCATAAGTCACTAGACACCAAACTGGAACGTGAATAACAAATCGATAATAAATATTGGAACATGATCACAAGACTATTTTTATTGCGCACGCAGTATTCCGTAAAGGATATCGTGTAAGCAAAACCGATTAAGTTCTTCAAATCACGATCACAAAGAAACCGCGACAGTCTTTTGATATATTTTTTACGGTTTAGTAAAGCCTTCACAGCTGAACCCAGATTTAATTGTCGTCAAATAGACCCAAACATCGGGCTATCTACGATTAAACGGTTTACGGACCATTTTACATTGTACGCCTCACAGTTCTGTCGAGGAAAGCCAAATAGATGGGGTTAGATTAGATTTGTGTGTCCAATCCTCAACCGAGTTAGGATGTCTTGGACGCTTCTGTTGCTTGGGATAAAAGGTTTCTCGAGCACAATCTCCCGGATGTCATGTAAGGCCGTAGGAGGACTCAGAAGCCAGAATCTATTTCACTAAATTCGTAGTTCTAAGAGGGCCGTTTTCATGAAGTCGCTGTCACGTGTTAACTCAATCGGGTTCATTTGTTGCCGCTATCGGCAGAAGCCTCATCATACTCGAGGACGTCGCAACGTCGGGGACTCGTATTAATACTATTGTCTTGTTTACTCTTGAGAAGGTGTCATAAATTATTTGAACGATGGGTTCAGATCCATTGCGGCTCAGGGTTTCAAGTACTCATACAGTCGGTTATTATCAGGAAGCCGTCCTCACTACGGGTGTCAATAACTCTGAAGGTAGAGTAAATTGCGTAAACCCACCGGGTTGGTCTCGTGGTGAACGCTTCTTCCCAAATCACCTGATTTGGAAGTCGAGAGTTCCAGCGTTCAAGTCCTAGCAAAGGCAGTTACATTTATACGGATTTGAATACTAGATCGCGGATACCAGTGTTCTTTGGTGGTCGGGTTTAAATTAACCACACATCTCAGGAACGGTCGAACTGAGACTGTACAAGACTACACTTCATTTACACTCACTCATACATATCATCCACTGAAGTAATACCTGAACGGTAAATTTCCGGAGGCTAAACAAAAAAAAAAGAAAAAAAGAGTAAATTACGTAAGCCTCGCAAAAGAACATAGAGAAATACACTAAGCTTTCATACTTTATTTTACTTTAACTTTCATCGATACACATTTTTCGCTAAAATTCATTCTCCGTTTTTAAAGAAAGTTATTTACTTATAGTATTACTTATGTCCGTTGAAAGTTTTATTTTCTTAAAGTTAACACAAATATAGATAATACTGTCAACCTCTACAAATAATAATAATAACGGAAGAATAAAAAAAAAATTGAACGTAAATTTGGAAAAATTGTTAAAATATTTCACGAAAATGACTAAAATCTTTATTTTAATCTGGTACAATTTTTTTTTTTAATAATTATTGTTCTCAATTTTTAAAACTGATAGAACATCACTGAGCATCTACTTCCTCGTCATAGCTTGGTCATCGCTTACCGTATTGTTTAATTTTTATTTTTTTTAATGTGCAAGACAATACACATATATTAAAATATAACATTTAAATGTAATTTTGTTTTATTTATAAAAGAAATTATTTGAAGTAATAAAAAATCCATCCTGTACTTCACAATCTTATCGATTATAAATAAAGACTGTTCTTAATTTTTTTATAATAACATACTCAAGTAAATAGTAATTGACTGGATTTCTAAGAAAATAACAAATTGTATTCAACAGAGATAATAACAGGAATGAAGAAACGTGGCATACATTAGATTATTATTGTAGATGAAAATTTCTTTATTTAATTATTAGAAAAGGTGTAAATATAAAAAAAGTATGACGTAAATAATTTAAATATCCAAGGGAAAAAATTAGTTTCGAGGAAAATAATTTAATTAAGAATTTTTAATGTATGACAATAATTTAACTCCTGAATAAACAGATCGATAGCTAATTTTAGTTATAATTCAAAAGACGAAAAGTTTAATATATCTAAGCAAGGAACTAATGCCGGCCTCCGTGGTGCGAGCGGTAGCGTCTCGGCCTTTCGTCCGGAGATCCCGGTTTCGAATCCCGGTCAGGCATGGCATTTTCACACACGCTACAAATAATTCACTTCATCCTCAGAAGTAACACGTAACGGAGTCCAGGAGGTTAAAAGGTTAAAAGCTAGGAATTGATGTGGTTACTTGTAGGTTGCGTGTTGAACTTACTAAAAATATTAATTATGGCACAGTCCTAAATAGTAATTGTACTTTAATAAAAAAAAACTTTCCTTCTGAAAAAAAATGGATTTGTAATACATAAAGTAAACCTAAAAAAATTTTAAAACTAATTTTTAATAAGTCTATCCTCTTGTATAACTATTAAAACTTTAAGCAGAAAGCTTGTAAAAAATAAAAAGAACGAATTTCTCCTGTAATGGAATTTTTATAAAATTCTACCACCTGATTTTTTCAATTTTTTTGTCGTCTGCTTCTCTGTAACATCTTCTGGTTGAGATAAAAGAAATCGTTCAACTTGTTAAAAAATAACAGTTTTTCTAATTACCTTTTTCTTTTTCTGTTTAACCTCCGGGAATCACCGTCAGGTATTACTTCTGATTATGATGTGTATGAGTGTAAGTGTAGTGTAGTCTTGTACAGTCTCAGCTCAACCATTTCTGAGATATGTGGTTTATTGAAACCCAACTACCAAAGAACACAGGTATCCACGATCCAGTATTCAAATCCGTATAAAAGTAACTGCCTTTGCTAAGATTTGAACGATGGAACTCTCGACTTCGAAATCAGCTGATTTGCGAAAACGCCACCGAAACCGACAAAGACGGTCGGTTTTTCTAACTACCTGTACCGACCGATTAGCACTATTAGATCTTATTGAAATAGTTAAAATATACCGATCATTTTTTTAAATTAAACAATCTGATGTGGATACCACAGGACTTCCTTGTACATCAGTTCAAATTACATATACACATTTTTGCTGCACTTCATTTAAACTTATTTCATTTGAAAGTGAGATACGATCCTCCAATTCTTTAATAAAGTGAACAGTTGCATAATTGCTAAAATATTACTTTTTATTAACTTCAAATATTTATACAATTGTTAATTCAACAATCTTACCTGAAATATTGGGATAGAGTAAAAGTCCCTTTATTACTCTTTAAATAAATGTATGTCTTCTATCTATCTAATATTATGTTTATTAAATTCATTATAATGTAATCATCAACAAAATGAAAACAAAAACGAAGCAGGAGAAGGTTACTAATTTTTATAGCGATATTTATTATCAAGTAGAATGAAAAAAATGCGTTAGTAAAACTAATCAGATGATTCACCAAATCTGATGTGGACCCACATGACTTCCTTTAAAATTAAATTACATATACACATTTTTAAAAGTACATAAAATTTTAGTTCACAATAACTTAAAATTTTTTCTTACTTTTTTATTTTTATTCTTTTATTGCTGTTATTCAATTATTATCTATTGTAAAAGTTTTTACAGTCAGAGGTTAAAAATAATTAATAAATCAATATATTTAAATTAAAACAAAAAGTTAAAAATAAAAAAGCAGATAAAGTCGGATATGAATCGATCGATGTCTTCCTCTTTTAACATCCAAATATTTAATTAATTAAAATTTTATTTCACTATAACTCTGGAACCAATAAAAATAAGTACCACTTACGAAATATTGTTAAAAAGCTCTCAATAAGGGCTTATTACTGCAGTTAAGAAAAAATCCAAAATTAAATTTTTTTTGGATTTTGGGCTTTTTTGGACAGTTTTTGTCCATTCGATTGCAATCAAAAGGGGAATGCACAACTAAATGTTACAACAGTTCAAAATCCAAAATTAAATTTTTTTTTGGATTTTGGGCTTTTTTGGACAGTTTTTGTCCATTCGATTGCAATCAAAAGGGGAATGCACAACTAAATGTTACAACAGTTCAAAATCCAAAATTTCAACATCCTACGGCTAATCGTTTTTTAGTTATGCGAGGTCACGCCGAAACCAGTCAAAATGGATTCAAGGATAATCAAAATGGATATTTCCGTTGAAATCTGAAAAACGAAATTTTTTGGCGTTCACAGTACTTCCTTTACTTTGTACAAGGAAGTAAAAATTCGTACTAATAGTAATAAAATGTGGTTTGATTTTGGTAAATTCCAATAATTCTTATTTATCAGCTAAATTTTCTGTAACTCATTGAAGCACTAATGTAGTCTTTATCGACGGTATTTGTTTGGTTTGCTGAATTACAGTTTGCAATTGTTACGTTAATGATTTTTTTTAAACTTTAATAACTAATTGGAATACATACATATATGCATATATAGTTTCTTATCATAAAGGGGTTTTATATATTTGATTTTCTATACTCTCTGTTCCGTATTTTCTTATGGCTATAACACGTGTGAAATATCTGAAATATAAGAGTTGCTTTCCACGTCGGTAATGATGATACGGTCCGTCTATCTAGTCGAAATGGCAAATATAGTCGCGAAGTTATTTCTATGACTATAAGTTATTTTTTAAGTTATATATTAATAATCAGCGATTATTATCACCAAAGTAGCCTTAGTGTGCCATGTGTAACCGTATATTTGACTCTTTGAAGAAGACGACGAGAAACAGTCAATTTCCCTTAGTACTCCTGGGCACGAGATACTTATTATTTTGATATAATAAATAGCTATATCATTTTAAGGAAGTTGTCGTGTCACGTGTCAGTTCACTAACAACCAAAATAAACTAGAACTGCGTGACGTTCAAGTCGGCACCCCTGACACACAAGATATTTCTGTTATTCTAACCTCTTGTTTATTTCAAAATGTTGGATCCACTTGAAAAAAAGTGCTGTGATAAGATTTTTATATCCAAAGGCGTAAAACCGGCCGAAATTCATTAGCAGTATCAGTACGGTAAAAACTGTATTAACCGTGTAAATTTCTGTAAGCGGATCGGACAGTTTAAATCTGGCAGAACAGTTTCACCGATTTGAATCGTAACGGAAGACCGGAAGAACTTTTGTCTGGCACTTTCCAAAATCACATTAATAATTTTTTTACTTAAGGTAGAAAAATAAAAATATAAGAATTTGCTGAAATAATTTATTTCTGAATTAACTTTTACATGGCATCGTATTCGACAACAAGGAGCCGGTCTAAGAACGAACGAACGAATGAGCAGGTACACATCAAGATGAACGATTTTAGTTACTGGAATAAGACGCATAAAAATTTCGGAAAGTGCTGAAATTTATTTGGGGGTATCGGCACTACTTTATACGAGCTTTTCCTGTCAGCGGAAGGAAAAATTAAGAATCGTCCGTCAAGGAAACATCAAAACCTACTTTTCAGCCGGTAAAGCAATGGTAACGGTGTTTTGGGATTCTAAAAGCTAAATTTATTGCTGTTCTTTGTAAGAAACACCTAACAATACTGCGCTAGAAAAATAAAATAAAACCCACAATGAGGGGGCAACGTCCCGGTTCTCTCTCAAAGGGTTAATTCTTCAGCACGATAGCGCCCGTCCTATACCGCTCAAAAGACTCGGGATGTTATTCAAAAGTCGAGTCGGAAGATGTTACCGTAATAATTTTTCATTTTGATTTTCGCACCGGAGGGCTATTTTTTTTTGTACGGTTCTATCAACGAGTTTTTACCTGATACAGGGTTCGGGAACAACGAGCGGATCAAGAATACGGTACAAGAATATTTATAACACCAAGGGAACTATGCTTTATTACTGGAGTAAGAAACTATACAGAAAGACGGGACAATAAATTAAATGAAGTCGGGGATTATCTTGAAAATTAGTCTTATTTCATTTTAATTGAAAAATTTTAATAATTTTCGGAACTAATTTATCTCTTTAATTATTAAACGACCGGTGAAAATTCGAATAAGTAAAATAGTAGGCTACGAATCAAGAGAAAAACATTAAAAATAAATAAATGCAATTCCAACTATAGGTATTTATTAAAACCGCTTTTATACAACAGACTAGAAACGAAAAAATCCACGTCGCTGTCTGTGTCATTAAACAGAAAGTGTATTTCAAGCAGCAAATGAATTTGACGTTAAAATAATATACTTTACTTTTATGTAACAGAACTTCTTACTTTAGTAATAAAATATTTTTCGTTTAAAAGAAAAAAAAGACAATTTTTTTTTTACTACATTCAATTTCCGAAAGCCGTGACAATAGTAATCCTAAATAAATATAAAATTAAACAAAACTTAGCTAGAAAACTGTTAAACACTTTTTTTATACTAATATAAGAACAATATTAATGCCAGAGAATATTAGATCTTTCTCTCAGATTTAAAAACTAATTGAAAAAGAACGTACAATAAGGTAGGCGATACTATATTTCTCAGCCTATTTCAAGGCTTTTTTCGGACCGAATACAAAGTTGAGGAAGTAATCAGGTTAGGACTTATAAAAACGAAACAGCTCACTCGGTATTTTGCTCGAATACGGTAAAGGATGAAATTTAATACCGGCTGCACACGTCCTATATAATTCAAGCAGAGTAAAGCCACGCACAGCATACAAATGAACTGCGTGTGCAAAACTTAGAATTGTTTTCAGTAATTAGAAAACTTCTAACTAAAACTTAACTCGAAAATTTACATAAAGCTCCCGAAAATCAGTAATATAATGTGTATTGTATGTACTAGTCGTATAATTAAATTGAATGTTATAAACAAATATATGCATAAATTTTACTTCACCGCTACTAAACCTACTCGTCTTCTTAATAATAATTACATTTTATTTACGCAATAAGCTAATGGAACGAGGTTAATAAAGCTCTTGTCACGCGTGGCTATAGGCACGCGTGATATAGGCCTAAGAAATCTAATCAATTTGTTGATCATGATTTTTACTTCCACTCACTAGTACAAGGAAGTATTGTGATCGTGAAAAATTTCGGTTTTCAGTTTTCAACGGAAATATCCATTTTGACCATCCCTGAATCCATTTTGACTAATTTCGGCGTGATGTCTGTACGTACGTACGTATCTCGCATATCTCAAAAACGATTAGCCGTAGGATGTTAAAAATTTTGGATTTAGGACCGCTGTTGTTAACATGTAGTTCTGCACTTCCCCTTTAGATTGCAATCGACAGAACCAAAGTGTCCAAAATCCAAAAAACTGTGGATTTTGGATCTTTTCTTAACTTCATGAGGATTAATAAGCCATTGAGACCTTTTCAACGATATATCATAAGTGGTACTTATTTTCATTGGATTCAAAGTTATAGCCAAGTAAAACTTTAATCAATGAAATATTTGGATATTTGGGAAGGCACATCGGTTCGAATCAGATTTCATTTCCTTTTTTAATTTAAATATATCGATTTATTAATAATTATTAACCTCCGATTGTAAAAAAAAATTACGACAAATAAAAAAAAAAGAAATAATATTAAAAGTTATTAATGAAATAAAATTTTACTTTTCATTAAAAAGAAAATGTATATATGTAATTTAATAGGCGTACAAGGAAGTCATGTATCTAATTTCCCAAACGGTAAAAGTCCCTAAGTTCGGACTATACTGTGGGTGATGGTAAATTTCCCATCCAAACATTCTCGGTAACATGTGTCGGGCTCGCAACATGTGGGCGTGCATTATCGTGTAGCAGGACGACACCGTCGGTCAGCCGCCCACGTCGCCGATTTTGAATAGCGCGCCGTAACTTACGTAGTTTTGCAGTAAGCTTCCGCATTTATAATCGTTCCAACTGTTATGAAATCAACCAGCAGCATGCCAAACCGATCTCAAAAGGTTGTGGCCATCAGTTTGCATCCAAATGGCTGTGACTTGACTTTTGTCAGTCTGGTCGGCGATTGAGGATGACACCTTTCAATTGACTGCCATTTTCTCGCTCGCGTGTGATACGAAATCCATGTTTCATCGCCGGTAACAATCGAATTAAGGAACGTATCATCTTCTTCTGTGTAGCGCATCAAAAATGCTAAAGCAGATCCTATTCGGATTTTTTTGAGACGTTCCGTTAAGACGTGCGGCACCCATCGTGCACAAACCTTTCTGAAGCCACAATGGTCACGAACAATGCGACCGAAAACAGCTCTTGAAACAACAAGGAAAGAGAAGGGCCAGGTCGAAAATCGTTGAGCGACGATCTTTTCTGATTTCATCATCGACGCGTTTCAACATGGTGAACGTTCTTCATCGTGCACATTAATTGTTATTTCTAAACCTTTCACACCATTTTCGGACGTTCCTTTCATTTATTTTATTATCACCGTACACAGCAACCAAATGCCTATAAGAATTTCAGCTGACGTTTTGATGGTTTAAAAACGTATGACACCAGATATTTAGTAATCGGTAACGTCGATTTTCCTATACATTTTATAACGTAATAACCCACAAGTAATCAAACATACTACAACGCGACAACTAACAGACAAAAATGCAGTGTATACATTACTAGCGTGGCCATGAACGACACAGGTTTGCCAACCTTAAAGGGAAATTTTCCAGCGATCTTTACTTCAGAGATATCCCTCGGGTATAACTTAGTTAACGGTTCGTTTATTCCTTTTTTAAATTTATTTATTTTCAGCGTTACTTTTTTCTACTTTTTGAATTCCATTGTTTGGTCTAAAAACGAATGTATAACATTCGAAATAGACAATTTTTTTTTTTTAAAGCTTGATTCTTTGTATGAAATGCAATTAATTTTATTATATGTTATACATAGAATTACGTTAGTAAATAAATAAATAACAATCATCAAAATCGAAATTAAAAATTATGAGTAAAATATTTTTTTTTACTTTTTACGTATCTTCTATATACTTCTATTCATCAAATTTTAAAGTGTTAACCGAATTTAAGAGACTGAATACTACTGTATATGTTAGTTCTCTCAAATTATGTTTTCAATAAAATGAAACTTCTTTTTGATAAACTACAAAAATATGGTTGAAATTCTTACCAGTAGATCGAAAAAATTACGCGTAAAAACAGATAGATAATCTATCTAATAGATAGATATTATACACATAGATAATGTAGCCTAAATGACGGCTACATTTCATTGAAATATCTCAATCTGTCCTTAAGGTATAAATTTTATTTAAAAAAATACAAAATGACAGTCAGAGGGAAAATGAAATGAGGGCATTTTTGTCCACATGAATTTTTTTTTCATTTTTGTCCTGAATCAACATGTCCCGGACACCCTTGTCTGCGGGTGTAAATATTAAGATTACTATCTTTTTTGTGTATGTCATATGGTAAATTTAGGAAAAAAAACAGAAATCAACAAAAATTTTCTTCATAATAGTAAGATGTGTCAACAAAAGAACTAAACGATAAAATAAATAGGCACACCTACAGTTAAATAAATACAAATACATATTCAACAATACATTTTTTAAATGCAGTCGTAAAAAGCCAGAGATTTTTTTATAATTCCCTAAGGAAAAAAAGGATCTCATCTACGAATTCCCAAAGGATTAAATACGAATATCTCTCGCTAAATAATGTTATATCACGTTACGTAATTTTTTTCAAATAAAGTTTTGGTTAGACCTGTTTATAATTAACCATTAAAACAAAATAGTTAACAAGTCTAATTAAATGAAAGTATAAACAGTGATATATTTTAGAGAAATATTTTTCAGTTTTAATTAAATAAAATTCTAATCTTTTTTTCTAATTTATACGATAATTGGGTAATTTATCTACGTACAGGTAAACATATATAGCATACCCATATACATATACGCCTTACATATATAGCATTACGCAACATAAAAGATTGTTCTAAATTTTTATATATATTACTGATCAGAAAAACTGATAAATCAGAAATAAAATTCCGGATGTACCTAATTAGAACGTTTCAACATATCATTTAATTATTAAGTTAATTTGAAAAAGTAATCAAATGTAGCGTAAATAATTAATGAAATTTCTATATTATTTATTAGGTAATAAAACAAGATTATAAATATTACGACAGTATGAACTAATTACTATCTTCTAATTTTAGGCGGCTAGATTCACATACAAATGATAGTATTTTGCATTCAAATAAATAGAAACAAAATCAGTAGAAATTTATTACATATATATATATATATATATATATATAGTATAGATTTATAATTATTAAGTGTAAGGATATCTACTATAATAATTAATTAATTTGACATCATTAAAATTAAATAAATATCACTGTAATAATAATTGTATTATAATAGAAAAAAAAATCACTTTGATATATATATATATATATACGCTACAAAATTCCATCTCCATATCCCACGCACAAGCTTCAAGCTTATGAGGTGATATCATCAACAAAAAAAGAAAAAATATCAGAAATTAATATCTTAACATATGATATACATCTTAATAATTATTATTTTTGTACGAGTAAAGAATAATTTTTTCAGGTGATTAGTTTCATAAAAAGATTGAGCAGACGAGAATATTTTCTTAAATTATAACAGATCGGTCATTGTAAAGGAACGGCAAACCAGCTTTAATGAAATTTATATGGTAAAGATTTCTTTACGTTAAGAGTACGTAATAAGGAATAATAATAATTCAAAAGTCGAACAATAGAGGCGCTAAATTGTCTTATTTATTTACTTTAAAAAAACCAACCGAATTAAAAGAAAAAATAACGCGCATTTTAATGAGAAGAAAGTAATTAAAAATAATAGTAATAGTAAAGCCGACTTAAATTTGAACACAAATATGGACAGTACAGAAAAGAAGGAAATGGAATAATTAGAAAAATATTAGGTCCTCTAAAGGATAGAAAGACATTTAAACTTAGAAACAAAGGATGATATAAAGAAAAAATAACAGACACGATTATAAAGCGATGATTTTTGGTCACCTTCGATGAAAGAAAAAAGATGATTTTTAAAGGTATGTTTAAGGAAAGGACAAAAATAGCATTTATATTTTGCCTCACAATTACTTTATTTACAATCAGTTGGGAGTTAGGAACTACAAGTAAATTGTATTACAAAACTACACATAATCAGGGGTTTCCAACATACACCCTCAATAAAAACTCCATACACATAAAGATATAAATAAAGTACATAATTGCACGTATAAAGTTCATATATATAAACACACTCACACTGAATCATATCACATTGGTTCAAGGGTTCACTATGATCTAATGAAATACAAACAAAAAAACATTTAAAGAATCATTAAAAAATTTACAATAGTCAACAAAATAGCAGCATAACAAGCTCGTGGAGATAAAAGGAAAAGGCTATGCTCCTCATCGGGGTATAGAAAAATCCTCATCACGTATGTGATATTGAACCGGCTTAAGAGAATCACTCAATAAATAAGAAGAGTGATTAAGAATCACTCCCACTCTCTTTTTCTTTTTCTGTTTAGCTTCCGGAAACACCGTACGGAGGCCACCTTTGGAGGATGAAAGAGAATAATATGTATAAATGTAAATGAAGTGTAGTCTTGTACAGTCTTAGGTCGACCGTTCCTGAGATGTGTGGTTAACTGAAACCAACGTCCATAAGCTGGAGAGCGAGGGGATGACGGACAGCCTCCTATAGAGCCGTCCTTTGTCCGCGCTTGCGTGGATGGGTGACGGTGAAGAAACAGATACACGGGGACTCAAGATCCTTCGAGTTCGAAGGCACCTCCCGGGGCTGTGTAATGCTTAATTGCGGATCCGGCCTCGGCAGGGGAGTTGGTGAGGTGGGGGTTTAATTGGTAGGGCACAGGTAATACATACGCACTTTAACAACATCTTACGGAACCTGTTACCGAGTCCAACACTTCACTCGTAAATGGAATTCCCCCCTCACCGAGGAAAAAACCACCAAAAAACACCGATATCTAATATATCTATACGATCTAATATTCATATCCGTATAAAAGTAACTGCCTTTATCTGAACCTTAAAACTCTCGACTTCGAAATTAGCATTTGCGATGACGAGTTAACCGCTAGACCAGCTCGGTGGGCAAATACAAATTCCCCCTAGTCCAGCACATGTAGGCGTTACAGTTGCCAGATATCATTGCTGTTTTCTAGGAAATTAACCGCTAAAAAGTTTACATGATTAAACTTAGAAACTAATTGCTAATTGCTGTCTATAATTTCAACCGAACCTCTGACCTCTTCCCGAACGTAAGGTAATTCTAGGTAGTCGTATATTTCTTCGTTTCGTGCGTACTGCGGCGCTTCTGCAACGGATATCGCCAACTTATTATGGGAACGTTGTATAATCTCGATGTTACTTTAAGTATCCGTATCAGAAGATGAGCCCTGCCAATATGATTATCTTGATCAAAATCGGTATTATAATTAATAGTATTTTTAGAGATAACATATTTGAGATTAGTACAATCATCAACCCCTTTAGTAGAATTAATTTTGGATCCAGGACGATTATTCTTGGCTTTTATCTAAAAGCCGTTGTTATCCGAATTAGATTAGGAAAGGGAACTAGTGGAAAAGTTAAATGAATTAGAAGGACTCAAGGAAGCAACTGGAAATGAAGAGAAGGGAGATGCTTCCTTTTGAAGGCAGATAAACTCTGATAAAAGGTCTTTAAAATCAGAGTTTAGAGAACTAACAGACGCCAATTCGTCCTTAACAAAACCCAAATTACTAAGTTTATCAAAGAGACCACCAAATTCCACTAACATACTCCTCAGTATTTTCCAATCGTAATGAAGAAAGTTCTTCCATCGGAAGAACTTCCGATGCAAGTCAACCTCTTTAGTTCGGAATTTTCTAATTGAAGAATAGAAAGATTTTCTCCAAGTGAACTTACTTTTTTTTCTTAATTTAGTCGACATTTATTGCATTCCAATATGAACAGGATCGCGGACAATTGACTTAATGGATTTTACTAAGTCAATTTGCTTATTTATGTCCATGGAACACAGCGAGACATCTGGTTCAGACCGAATATAGAGGAATTGTCAGACTGAAGAAAAGAACGTTCATCAATTGAAATCAGAGATGCTATAACGGCCTCATTCAA
This sequence comes from Lycorma delicatula, assembly GCF_047948215.1. NCBI lineage: Eukaryota > Metazoa > Arthropoda > Insecta > Hemiptera > Fulgoridae > Lycorma > Lycorma delicatula. Next base: position 45,133,987 of record NC_134456.1, on the reverse strand, counting down.
AGGCTTACTGACCTCATTTGACGGCATAGAAAAATCACTAATATTATAATTTGGCGTTGTTCTACCGATTGGGATTTTTCATTATTTTGTTGATTTTTTCCTTACACAACTGTACCGTTTTTAGGTATTCGTTGTTAAATAAATTTCGTAATCATCCTCTTAGTCAAGAGGAGATTTGATAGGTTAAGGAATGATAATGCACAGCATAAACCCTGCAGGTATTTGTTTTTTGTTTGGGGCATGAATCAGAGCTGTCTGGCATGTTGGGGCTTATAGAGAATAAATGAATAAGTTTTAACTAAATGACTGAAGAATCAGAAAAAATAACACTGACACCAGCTGAAAGTGAAAGACCAGTCACATAAACAAAAATCAGTTGTAATTTGTTTTACTTATAAATACTAGTATTCCTAAAATATAATTTTGTCTTTCATCTTCTAAAATCCCACATCGTTTTAGACAATAATTTCACAGCCATGAAGCCAACATTTACCTCTTGACACCAACACGTAAAAAATTACCAAAACCACACAAAAAAATTACAAAAACCGTAAAGGATTCAACATTTCTGATCCAATTAACACCATTATTTTTATTTTATCATTACTTTTAGTATTAATAATAATGAATTATTACGGAAGAATAAATAGTTTAGGGCACTTCTTGAGGTGGAAGTGCAACTTTGCAAAAAAATTTATTTTCAAATATTATAATTTTGTAATTATTAACAAATGCACCTAAGAAAAATAAGACCTTAATTAGCCAAAATCTCGAAATACTGAGGTTTCCTTGCTCTACAGCTTCACCCCCTTGACCTTTTAAGTTAAAATTTTAATGGCGTCAATGTCTCATACATAGAAGTAATCTGATCAAGTTTGGTCAAAATCGGTCCAGTAGTTCTGGAGATATAAGGTGATTTAGAGTGCGACACCAAACATACGACATCCGGAAAATTTCCATCCGTTTTTTTTGGGTTTCTTAGGTGTGAAAACGTCAAGAACCGGTGAAAACCGCGTATGCCCAAATTGGACCGATTGCAATACTTTCCCTTCCACAGCTATTTGCTCTGCTACACAGATTCGATAATATTTTTACAAATTTGAATCTTGATGGGAAATAATTTCTAATTACATAAAGATCATAACGTAAAGAAAAACAGTAGGCGATTATTTGGATTCTGATAATTTTTTAAAAATCTATTAGCAAGTGTAGATAAGATTTGATATGTTAAAAATCATAAACGTACAAGATCTTTTCTACGATCAAATTCGAACCGTGGAAGTTTAATAAAAATTTATAAATCAAAGGAACGATATAAGGAGGTTCTTTTTAAAATATAGATAAGGAAATTCATTGTACTTAATTTTTAATTTAATAGGGAAAAAATTGTGTTTTTATTTCTTTCTTATACAGTTTTACGAGTAATAAGTTTCTAATGAAAACAATTCGCCACATTACATTATTTTAGAAAAGTAACTGAAGAACAAAAAACTAAATTATTATATGTTTAAAAAAAATAATAAATCGACTTCAAAAAGTTAATTCCTATTTAAATTATACTTTAAATTACGAAGTTTTGAAGTTGGCGCTAAATTACTGAACAGTAAGATGCTGCCGATTTTAATTAATTATACGTTTTTCTTTAAAATATGAATGAATAGTGATATAAAAACTCTGTGCGCGTTTGAAAACGATCTGTTCGTAAAAAATGAAATGAGAAATTTAATCTTGATAAGAATAAGAAAGGAATTTGTATAAAGAAATGGTTACAGAACGTGAAATAAGACTCTCTGAACTGTGAAAATATGTATTACATTTTTACCCTGAAGTTTTCTAACTAAATGTCTTGAATTTTTGCGCAAAACTGTATTTCATATCAGAATGATATAAGGATGTTATTATGTTGACACAATTCTGTATTAAATAATTATATCAAAACATTTTTTTATGTATGTTCAAAATATGTATGTAATTTTTCTTTTAAAAGCTCTTTTAATTTATTTATAAAACAAACTTACAAGGAGACATTCAGAATTTTTTTTAAATAATTAAATTACAAATGAGTCGACAAGAGTCCGTTTTTTTACTGAAACCTATTAAAAAAAACCCACCCAACATTTTAAATAACTTATATTTACATAGGTTAAATAAATTTGTTACATAAAAAAATAGTCGAAGCGTATTTTATTTTTATTATACTAAAATAAGGTCTCCCAACATAAATTTCCTATTTTAAATTGATCTAGATATTAAAATCAATAGTAAATTAAATAACCGTAAAATCAATAAATAAACAAATATAGAGATTATTATATTTATAACAAAAAAGGAATAAAAAACTGCTACGTCTACTTTACCTGGAAAGTGCTGCAAAACTAAGCAATTTAATTCTATATTTCCGATTTTTGTTGATTAATATTATTTTTCTGGGAATCTAAAACAGAGGAAAGAAATAAAAATTACAATTAATGTAATGTAACAACACTAATAACAAGATATTTATTTTTTATTTGGTAGCAGGATGAAGATAATAAAAAATATTTATACGTAGTATACAATAAAGAATAACAAGTACAATGCCGGGCTTACTAAGAAAAGTAAGGAGCATATTGTTTCACCGTTGCCTTCTTTACTGAGCAAAGTATATTTTTGTATATCGGCATGCCGAACCATAAACATTATATTATAAAATACTTAGTGTTTTACGCGTATAAAAGCACTATTACATTTCAGTTTTGTTGACTTTTTCAACATAGGTAGGAACATAAAAACTGAAGACAAGAACAAATATCATAATTATAAAAAGATATCTACCCATCCGCGTAATAGAGCCTGTGCCTTTCATCCGGAAATTTTTATGTTCCAATTCTGGGTCAAGTTACCATTTTCCGCCCTACAAAATTCATCTATCGTAAAGTAAATGTATTCGGCCGTACGCCTATTGATGATTCGATTATAGATAAATATTGTCAATTTTACAATAATAACGTTTTTTATAATTTATACGGCGTAGTTGTCGCTCTACCCTAAAATCAATGTTGTTGGTTTTTTTTTTTAATCAGTGAAACTAACAGAACTGACTTTATTGTTAACATACATCTTTTATTGTTTGACAATACTTATTACTGTACCTATTAAAGGTTTAGTTCACTCGTTTTCCCCCGGTTAGTGACAAAGCTCTTACACATGAAGCTCGCTTTTTTTTGAGGGGGTTGAAAATGTTTTTTTCTTCTTGGTGGCCAAACGTGCTTTGAAACAATATTTTAAATCGTTTTTGCCCGCTGAACTTTCACCTACAGATTTTACTTTCCCGTCTGGAGATCGTTATAGCAGACCTTATAGCTCTAAAAGGGAAAGTATTGTAATCGGTCCAATTAAGGCATTTGCGGTTTTCACCGGATGTTGACGTTTTGACGCCTAAAGAATCCATAAAACCGGATGGAAATTTTCCGGATGTTAATGTTCGTATGTATTTGTATGTGTTTGGTGTTGGCCTCTAAATCTCCGGAACTATTGGACCGACTATGACCAAACCTGGTCAGATAGCTTCTTTATATGAGACATTGATGCCATTATATCTCAACTTAAAAGGTCAAGAGGATAAGTCTGTACAGCAAGATCACCCTCAGTATTTCGCCTAATTAAGGTCATATTTTTCTTATGCGCATTTGTTAATAACAATATTTGCAAAAGAAATATTTTTTCTAAATCGCACTCCCACCCCAAAACATGATTTGAACTAGTGGCTAAGTAGGCATACTGCTCAATAGTATCCGCTGTCACCACAAGGAGCGCCAGTGTGGCAGTCCGCCATTTTGTAATTTCCCTTTATCCCGTGGGAAATTCCCCTTCCCTCGTCCTCTTGGACCGGGAAATTTGAATTCCACAGGGTTGCCGACCAAATTATTTTGTACACTTTAAATATTACTTACTTTATCTAATCAAGTTAATATGTCAAAGGTCGGCTGTCATACAGCTGTTGTAGTCGTCTGCTAAACAGGAAAGCGGTAGAATTAAGTAAATGAATAATATTTAAAATGTAAAAAAGTAAATCGGTCTGACTAGGTTTCAACTCGATTGTCCGGTTGACCCAGTACCTGGTGCGTTAAGTATCGCGGCTATACCAATCTGCCGACCGTAAAAGCGAAATTTGTTCTAAGTATGTTGTGAAATTACATCAGCTTAGCGTCGACCGTCACTGCTAGTACCGCCACACCCGCGAGAAATATATAAGGTATGCGCACGCGTTTTAGTTAGAACCATTAATTAAATAAACAAAAAAAATATTATATTTAAATTAAACGATAAATATTTTTAATTAAGGTGTGAAAGTCGTGCATCAAAGACAACCCACAGTTGTAGGACTTTCCCGGAACGCGGCTTTAGCTGCGTGACAGGAAAGTCCTACAACTGTGTTGCCAGCTAAGTATCTATATAAAACAACAATCATCGTACTTTCGATAAACCGAAAATAAACATAAGTGAATTTGAAAATGCAATCATTCCTTTGGTGCTTCAGCATGTATTTACAAATACTGAAACGTGTTTAGTCAGGGAAAGATGCCAATGGCGGTCATATTCGGCATCTCCTGTAAATAAAAAATTCGTTTTAGTAAGTTCGTTTTCTATCATTGCTATACGAACATAAAAAATTAAGAGTTTGTAAACATCGGTGTAGAGTTTCATTTGGGACAACCGGTACAAGCAGCAGTTAATAATATATCATTCATAATAGAAATATTATTTTTGATTATTATCAGTAATTAAATCTACTCTTAGAAGGAAAGGTGGTATAGAATTAAAACAAAGAATCCATTAACTTTCATTAAAAAAATTAAAGAAAAAAAACAATATCATATAATATTGAATTTTAATTATGAAAATCGTTTTTTAAGCATAATTATTTAAAAGAAGAATTAAAATAAAGGCAAGAATTATTAAAACGTACACTAACATTTTTAACGGCTTATAGTGAATTATCTTTCAGAGTTAAAAAAGATTTTATAAGGGTTATCTTTGCAATAAATTCTGGCTAGGTAAAGAACAGTAGGATAATTTTTTTTTAGCATATGCATTTCAGCTCTTTTTATTGTTTAAATAATTTTTTTATCTTTTATAGATACGAGTTGAAAACACATAATTCTAATCCTTCTGGAGATTACTTTATTAAAAAAAAGGAAAAAAATGAAAAACAGAAAATAAAATTATCTTTTATTTGTATCTTTTACCGATCGGAAGATTCAATAACGAATTGAGAAATAAAATTATTATATTTAATTTTTTTGTAATCAAATTGTTCATATAAAATTACTTGATTTTGTAATGAATTACAGCTTTTCACAAAAAGGCGAGATGAACAGTTATTTACTTGTGCAAACAAAATTAATATTAAGTCACAAAAATTGATTATAGATGTTGCGTGCGCATATGTCAACAAACCTTGGAAACAATAGAAAAGAATAGTATGCTAATGTTAAGCATATAATGAATTTTTAAAAACAACCAATTTAACACGCATTTTGATTTACTTATTTATTTAAATAATATTAACGATTAATGAAATCCACCTTGCCGGTACATTGACATAAACTCAAGATCTTTCGGCTTATTTGAAAGCCAGCATCGTGATATAAAAATATTGCATTAAAGAAAACGTCCCGAACGATGGCCGTTTTTAATTCATTGTTATTGTTTTAATTCATTGTTTTACAGACATAAAATACCTCAAACATAATAAAATTTCGTTAAATAAAGAATTAGAAATAATTGACAACATTGCTGTTGCTAACGGTTACAGTGTCGGTACTAAAAACAAATTATATAATAAGATAAGCAATAAAATTAATTCAAATAAAAATATAAAATTGTTACCTGATAAAAAAGATAAAATATAAACAAAAAATTAATTTACACCTTTTAGTCGAAAAATTGAAAAAATATATAAAAAGAATGACTTAATACTTGCTTATTCTACTAATAACAAATTAATTAATAGTATTTTAATAAAAAAATCATATAATAATGATACCAAATTTGATAAACAGGGAGTATACAGTCTTGTTTGTGAGGATTGTGACATGATATACGTAGCTATGACCAATCGCAAATTTTGTACGCGTGGAAAAAAGGCACTTAAATAGCGTTAAAAATAATAAACCAGAAAATTCCAACTTTACCAAACATTAATAGAATACGGTTATACTTCTAATATGGAAATATATCTACTGTAAAAATTTAATTAATGAACAGACATTTTTTAAAAACGATATATTATTTTAAAATATTCTAAATAAAAATATAAAAAGTAATAATTTTATCTAATAATTATCTCTTTTATAACATGGTCCGTTTGATTTCATTTTAATCCACTAGATTACATGTTTATTCCTTCAGTATACTGGAAGGATTGGACAGTCATGACTGTTTTACTTATTAACTGTGATCTTTTAAATTTTTGACTTTAATGCAATAATTTTATCTTTTGATAATGGCTTTCAAGTAAGGCGAAAGATCTTGAGTTCATATCAGTATGCTGGTAAGGTGGATTTAATTAATTCTTAATATTATTTATTTAACATATCAGCGGTACCATGTTCCAGAAATTAATTATTTATTTAAATTGATATTTAAATTAATTTGTATTCTTTTAAAATAATAGTTGAAGCAAAAACTTCATTACATTACACAGCCGATGTACCCCCAGTTAGTACTTCAAGAAACGTTAAGTCAGTAATGTGGAAATCGTGTAATAAAATCGATCAAAAGACCACATTAGCGAAGTAAAATTAACACTTAAATAAAATTAACAAATTTCTATAATATAGAGTAATCGGCACCACATTAGAAAATTACTACTAACAACTTACGAAACCTTATCCTTTGACGGTAACTTTAAAAAATCTAAATTCAAACAAGAATTGAAAATTGTACAAGTTTTATTTTTTAGTGATTTTTTTTACGGTCGGTTATATTTATTTTAAACGTTCAATTTTATTTTAAATATAAATAGGCCAAAAAAGCGCTGCTGCCCTTATTAAAAATAGGCCGTCCCAAAATTATCTAAGTCGAAAAAACCTATATCTACTACTAAAAGAAACAACTGCTGAGTGTAAGGTAAGACTATCTGAACCGTGTTCATTCATTTTTTTAAGTTTCGGAATTCATTTTATAGAATAAAAACAAATACAATAAAATAATAATACGTAAAAATATAATAAATATCAGAATAATATAAGATTAAAATACCAAACAACGCTGATGAAAAAGACTACAGAATGCACTTCAAATCCTCCACGCGCCCTGCCATCTTGATTTTTCATCGTGTACACAGAATAACGTCTAAGCCGAAAATTAGTTACGATAACTGAAATGGGTTTCAGAGATCTGGATCATATCTAATAATTCAGTAAAAATCAAAGCTTCTATTCATCCCTTCGTCCAGTAACATCAATGATATCCCATATGACAATTTTGAGAAACCTAGCCGTCAGAAAAGTTTGGTGAGTAACTTCGTCAATAACGTATAAGGCTCCCCATTTCCTGAACGAGGACGTTCCCCAAACTGAACGATTTTTCTATTTTGCCCTCCGCAGATATTCTCCACCCCCACAGATTCATGGAAGATTCGTAGATTTACGGAAGGTTATTAGAATCATCCTACCTGCCCTCCGTCCCAGTACGAGAGTATTGGCACTGTCGAATCAAAACATGCCGACCCTTTGCCTCCAGATTCAGGCAAAGGGTCGGCATGTTTCCTCTCCAGTATTTCTCTGTACACTAGGCAACCCTCGTAGTCGGGAGGGTGATCTAATTGGCAGAGTGCGCAGGTAGTATTTCTGTCCTTTTTTGAACATATGTAAATAAAGGACATACTAATTGGTAATCTTACTTTTTTGAAATCGGTTAAAAAGAGGTTTTAGTAATAATTTATGAAAATTGTTCTTAAGTTCCCTAAAATTCAGTAAATGTTTATTAATGATTAAACAATTTAATATATGTTAAAAACCGATTCAAATCGATACAGTAACTTTTTTTTAGAATTTTAACTTCAAGATTCAACACTTTTTCCCACGCAACGCATTTATTCCCGTTAGAAAACGTAAATGACTTTCAAAACCTTTTATTCTAATCAATTCCTGAAGTATGCCATTTAAAATATTTAATTTAATATAATTTTAAATAAATACAATAAAAAAAATGTTTTCTTTTATTAATTAATTTTGTAATAGTTATACTAAAACTGATCAAAACAATATTACTAAAACAGCTGTAGTTGCTAAAAACATAAAAAAAATGTATTATTACATAATAATTTTTTAATACAATTTTTTTTTCAAAATACAACTGTTAAATTCAATTGTATAAAAAAAGGACACTATCAATTTTTAATACTTTTTTCTCTAATTGTGTGAACAAAACCTAAAAAAATATTACAAATTTATCATATATATATATATATATATATATATTATAATAATAATAATAAGACATATTTTACTTAAAAATATTATCTTTATTAATCTCTTGGGTTAAACAATCAACTATACGAACTTATAAATTAAATACACTACCATTTCACTTAGAATTCTCTAGGCTTCTTCAGATAACAATACACATTCATAGACACTAGATACTAAAGAATCCACCATACTTAGTACGTAAGAAAATTTTGAATGATGTGTGTTGTCGCCTGAGGAAGCTTAGAGAATTCTTAGTGAAACGTAGTGAATTTAATATATAAGTTGGTTAACCCAAGAGATTAATAAAGATAATATTTTTAAGTAAAATATGTCTTATTTTATTTAATTCTATCCAACCAAGATGAAAATAAACTTAAATAAATTACATTTAAGTTAATATTTAGATACAAAATACAAAGAGCCTACCTATGTAATGGTGAAGCCTAACATGAATAAAATAATTATTCGTAAAATATATTAATAGTTAAAAATTACATGTAGGCAATAATAATAGAAATAATAATATATTTTTTTAAACCTTTATAACTTCCAACTCTATTGCCGTAGAATTCTATACTTTCTCATCTACATTGGTGATAAATTACACATCTATCCCTTGACATATACGTTGGATATTTTACGGGATTTTTATACTTAACCATCACAGTTTAACACATTTTTTGCTATAACCCCAAGTATATTTATTTTATTAAAATGTGAAGCATTTAGAATTATTTCTACACAACTGCTCTAGTAGGAGTGTAATGCATTTAGGATGTATGTATGTATGCGTTTATATCCACCGTAGCATATATCACCCCGCGTTGGGATCCTTACGTTACCGGGAGTATCATAGGCTACATATATATATATATATATATATATATTTCACTCAGTTTAAAGCTAGCTACTATATACATATGTGTGTGTATATATATATATATATATATATATAGCTTTAAACTGAGTGGATCGATTCAATCAAATAAATAATACTCAGATAATAGAATTAAATTTATGTTAAATAAGATAAAATAATATCAAATAAATTCTGTTAACAATAATGAACTTCCCGTGGGGACTGAGTGTGAGGCTAGAGTAGAGAGATGATGCGAGCATCTTGTGCGAGGCTAGACCAATCATCACTATCAACTGGTAACAAACGGGGTGCCCCTGGGACGTTGTTTTGGGAGGTTCAATAGAGTGCTCTTATAATATTTCCTCAAAAATCATCCGATTTTCAAAATTCGAACGGGGTATTTGTTAGTAGGTTGACAGCTAACTTTTGCATGCATTAGGTATACTCCCGATCAAACAGATCATGGTTATTCGGAAATATAGTTATATCGTCGCAAATAATTTTCCGATTTTTTAAAATTCAAAAGGAGTATTTGCTAGTATAATACAAAATCACAATAGAACCAAACCGGAACAAAAATTAACTGATATCCTCAGAAACTAAATTTAACGCTGCACAGCATACAAATGTACTGTTAACAGAGCTACATGTTACTAGAAATTTATGTGAAATCAATCATATTATTAGATAAAACTATATCCAAAAATTTACTGACGAGAAAAAAGATGTAATTCAGAAAATTATAATAATAATTATACTTATACCGATTTAAATGGTTTTCTTCGATCGAGTCGCTAGAGAGTTTTTATTTAGAGGGTATATATGTATGTATGTTCCACCGTAGCAGCTCAACGGCTAAACTGATATAGATGTATGACCCTGCGTTCTAATCCTTACGTTACTGGAAGTCTCATAGGCCATTGTTACCACATATACGCCTCATTTAATATGCGGCCGAACACGGTATAGCAACTCAGATTCGAACTGGTGCACAATATACAGACGCGCTGATACAAGCATCACTCCCACCGCGCAGTTCTCCCACCATAGCGACGCTGCATCCCCGCCAATCTCAGGCTCCAATAAAAGAGCGTGCCCAAGAGTTAATATTCAATTCATCGTCGACCACCTGGAGGAGACCAAGAATAAGAAGAAGAAGAAGATAGAAGTTCCCTGGCCGGCTCAACGTGAGACCTCTCGGCGAAGCATCAGGCCTGGCCGTCCCGCCGAGGAGTCGCTGGATGCTGACGCTACCTTCCCGCTCCAGCTCCAGCTTGCCGGGTTCCAATCGCCCTGGCCGGCAGACTCAGCCGCAGGACCCGGCCCAGCGTTGGATCGCTCGGGGAGAACCACCTCGGTCGCGCCGGCGAAGGACGACCGATGCCGACCCGACACTGCGGGGCTCTGGGGGCCAACACTGCCACACTGTAGCGGGGACCCAACTGCCGCTGAGGGAAAGCCCGGTCAGACTTCAATGGACGAGCCGCAACTCCCCGACGACCAGCTTCCGGACCCAACAGCTCTTCTCATAACTAACGCAAAAACGTTGGTTTTTGCGTTAGTTCCCTTACGTTAGTTAGACCCTTTTCAGGGTCACCATAAGGTTATGGATTTCGAACCGTCGGAGCCATTTGACGACAACAGCCATTCTCTGGGCTACCTTAGGGTTAACAATTACAACGAGCTGTCAAAGCCAATCGACGACAAAGACGGCCCTTTACATGGCCACCATAACGTTAGTAAGTGCCACGTGCCGTCGAAGCCATTCGGCGACACTATATATATACGAGAGCTTATCTCTAAAGTAAAGACCGTTTCATTGTAAAAAAATCTTTTCTGAAAACTTTATTAATATTTTTTTATTTCTTTCAAACTATATACCTAACACTATTTCTCTATATAATCGCCACATGAATTAAGATATTTATCGTAGCGATACACACAAGCTTCAATATACCTCTCGTATTCTTCTGCCGCCAGTCCATTCGGCCAGTGATTAACAGCATTTTTAATTTCATCGTCACCAGCAAATTGCTTATCGCTCAAAAATTCTTCCAGTTTTGTAAAGAAATGGTAATCAGAAGGTGCTAAGTTCGGACTATGGGTTGGGTGATCGTAAATTTCCCATCCAAATAATCTCAGTAAATCACGTGTCGGACCCGGAACATGTAGACGTGGATTACCGTGCAGCAGAACGACGCCGCCTGTCAGCCGCCCACGTCGTCGATTTTGAATGGCGCGTTGTAAATTATGTAGAGTTTTGCTGTAGACCTCTGCATTTATAGTCGTTCCACGTGGCATGAAATCATTCAGCAATGAATTAATCATATGAAAAATCAGCCAAACGATCCCAAAAAATTGTGGCAATCAGTTTGCGTCCAAATGGCTGTGGCTCCATCTTTGTCGGTCTGGTTAGTGATTGAGAATGAAGCCATTCACTTGACTGCCGTTTTCTCTCTGAAGTACAATACGAAATCCATGTTTCAGCGCCGGTAACAATCGAATTAAGGAACTCATCACGTTTTTGTGTGTAGCGCATCAAAAATTCCAAAGCAGATCTCGTTCGGATTTTTTTGTGACGTTCCGTTAAGACATGCGGCACCTAACGTGAACAATCTTTTCTGAAGGAACGTGAACAATGCGGCTGATAACAGTTCTTCAAACATCAGGAAAAAAGAAGGGCCAAGCCGGAAATCGTTTAACGACGATATTTTCTGATTTCATCATCGAAGCGTATCAACAAGTCCTTATTGATTATCGAGGGCCTCTCCGATCGTTCTTAATCATGCACATTAATTCTGTTATTTTTAAACCTTTAACAACATTTTGGGACGTTTCTTTCATTCATTACATTGTCACCCTACACAACAATCAACCGCCTATGAATTTCAGCCGGCTTAATGTTTTAATGGCTTAAAATACATAAGACTCTACGTATTTCACAGTAGGCGGCAACATCGATTTTCCTATTCATTTTATAACGTAATAACCCACACGAAATCAAAGATACTACAACGCGACAACTTACAGACAACAACGCAGTGTGTACATTACTAGCGTAGTCATAAACGACACAGGTTCGCCTACTTTAAGGAGAGAAATTTCCCAGCGGTCTTTACTTAGAGATATTCCTCGTGTGTGTGTTTAAATAAATTTAAAAAATTAGGAAAAATATTATACTTTATGCAAAATTGTCACCCTTACGCTCTTTAATTAGAGCATAATTAATACAAAGGGTTTGTATTAATAAATAAATTAATAACGATTATAAAATCGTTATTAATTTACGAAATGAAAGTCCGTATAAATAATTTAGTAATTTAAGAAAAGTTACTCGACACTAATCTATAGAATAACATAACTGATTTAGATTTAGCTACATAATTAGGTAGCTAAAACAAATTATGTTTGTACGGAGGTTTTAAATAAAATAAAATAAAATAAATACATTATTTAATAAGATTGGCGAATAATTTTATATTATAGATAAAGCGATCAGACGGACTAACTATCTAGTTTGCAGACCAATTCGCTACATTTTCCAGTGAAGTAAATAACTGCATAATAAAATACACAAATAAAAGTAAATATTTATAATATACCTGCGTTGAATTTCGACCAAAGGCTAAATTTTAGCTTTTTACGAAGCTTATAGCGTTGTGAAACGACATGGAACTATATTTTTGCATCGTGTTATTTTAACTTAAATCTATTTCTAATTTGTAATGAAAAATAATTATTATAATAACTCTTTTCACTTAAGCCATCTGTAAACCACTTATTTAGGGTTTACGTTTCTTCCCTAGCTTACATCCTACTGATACTTCATTATAACTCTTGCTGCTTCCCTTCTCTCCTTTGAGGTCCTCACTCCTTCTCTTCTGTTACTATCCTACTATCCTGAAAATCTTTAAACTCTGACTGTTTCTCTGTACCTTACTCTATCCAGAATTTATTTTCATTCCCCTTTATCTCTTCATATTCTTAATAATTCTCTCAATCGACTGGTTTTTATTATTTTTTTTTATAGACTTCAAGAGAGAGTCCTTGTACGAAGTAAAGGAAGTGTTGTGATCGCAAAAAATTTAGGTTTTCATATTTGAACGGAAATATCCATTTTAATCATCCCTGAATCCATTTTGATTAGTTTCGTCGTGACGTCTGTACGTACGTACGTATCTCAAAAACGATTAGCCGTAGGATGTTGAAGTTTTGGATTTAGGACTGCTGTAACATCTACTTGTGCACCTCCCCTTTTGATTGCAATTCACTGGCCCAAAAGTGTCCAAAAAAGCCTAAAATCCACTAACTTTGGGGTTTGAATTTTTTCTTAACTGCAGTAATAAGCTCTCATTGAGAGCATTTCAACGATTTATCATAAATGGTACTTATTTTCACTGGTTCCAGAGTTGTAGGCAAATGAAATTTAGATTTAGATTAATGAAATATTTAGATCTTACAAGGGGGAAGAAACAACGGTTCGAATTCGACTTCATTTTTTTCTGGTTTAAATTTACTAATTTATTAATAATTATTAACCTTTGATTGCAAAAAATTTTTATGATAACTAATATTCAATAATATAAAAAAAGATAAATATAAAAAAATTTTATGTTCCTTTTCATTTTAAAATAAAATCTGTATACGCAATTTAATATGCATACAAGGAAGTCATGTGGTGACCACATCAGATTTTTTTCCATTACATTCCATTCATTTTATTTTAAACAGCTCATTCTGTGGGTCTCAATATAAATCATCGTCTTTCATTAACTTTTTGTTGTAGTACTGTCCTGAATATTTTCTTTTCCGGACTCTGAGTACGTGCAATGCCGTTCAGAGAATGTTCTCTATTGCGTACAATATTTCTGGTCTCACAAAACGGACTTTTTGTTATAGATGTTTTTTGACAGCTTATATGCTATTTCCATTCTCTATTTCTTATTATGCAGTGTTTTTTTCTTTGTCATTCGGTCGGATGTAATCTCTCAAACTACTTGAATTCTTCTCTTCACTGTTCCATTTTTATTTTTATCTTCACTCTTCTTGTTGCGATGAACTCCGTTTTTTTCAAGAGATATTTAGGCCAATCATCACAGCAACTTCTATTACTATCTCTTTACGTTTTAGCGTTCCTAAGATTTTCTAAGAAAATGCTATATCGTTTGCAAATACAAAAGTGAACTTGTACCTTTTTATTTGTTGTACCCAAGTACAAGACCTTTTGCATCTGCCTCTTCAACTCTTTCATCCGTTCTTCGATAACTTTCCTCAGGAGACAGTTGAATAAAAGCGGTGAAATTCCACCGTCTTGTCTAACTCGTGACCCGATTTAAACGGTTCTGATAATTTCAGCAAGAATTTAACTTTTGAGACCGTTTTTTGTTAATGTCATTAATTCTCCTTTTTCTTTATGATATCGCCACATAAGATATGCCATGCCTGACCAGGATTCGAACCCGGGAGCTCCGGATGAAACGCCGAGTCGCTACCGTATCACAGAGATCGATTAAATTAGGTTTAGTGTTTTCTTATCTATTCCTACTTCTTCCAATATTTTAAAAAGTGATTTTCAATCGATACGGTCATTCGCTTATTTGAAATTTACGAATGTTACACGCGTATGTTTACGGTTTTATTCCTGCGCTTCAGGATGGATTTCAATGAAAACATCTGATCTTATTTAAAAAAATCTTACTTAATTAAATCACATCTTTTTACGTAAAAATAATTTCTATTTATAGAAAAAAAGTTAAAAAAAAAAACTTTTTAAACTTTTAAAAACCTTTTAAACGAAAGGAATGTTTAATGGTATACTACTGGATGGATAAAAAACTGTCCAAAATTTGCCACGACAGATTAGGAAATCATGATAGAAAACATACCGGACAGCGTGAAAAAATCAAAAATCATTCACATTAAAAAATCATTCCACATTAATAATACATTCAACAACAACTTCAACCAATAGGTAAACGGCAAATGTAAAAATACGAACATAAAAAGGGTTTTTTATTTTAAATAAATTTATTGGAAGATGTGTTAAGTATGTCGGCGATTTATTAAAAATGACAACGGAAACCATTAAATATAATACTTTATAGTACGGTTTTGGAATAATTTATTATTGTATTCTTTTTTTTTTTATTATTATTTTAATAGGGTTTTTTCTTTACGATTATTATTTTTTGGTTATAATTATTGTGCTGTGTTATACAAAAGCCCTCAACTGTCAGGTTCGATACAGCTGTATTTTTTTATTCTATTTAGAAGAATTTTTATTTCAGCAGAAATGATTATTTATTTTATCTACTAAAATATTCTTTAAATGTTATTATAATTCGTTTATTAGACCGATTCAAATTCAAGCGAGTCACTTCCTGGTTTTATTTTGTACGCGGAGAATCCTAGAGTATTATCTTTTTACACTTCCTTATTTTCAACCCGAAGCGTGTTTATAATAGTCGTTGCAGTAGGTCAATGGACTGTACTTTAATAATGTAGGTCAGTCAGACAACATAGTAATAACGTGACCTAAGACAAAAATACTGTATTGATAGTAACGGATAATTTCTATATACGGGCGCAGTTATACAACGATTATAAACTTACAGGATGATTCCGAGTCGTGAATCGAACCGGCGGCGTTAAGCATATCAATTTGCTGCATTGCCAGATGAACTATTAGTACGATTACATTTAAATTAAAGAGAATATAACAAAATAGGAGAAATTTTTAGTTATAACCTAAACGTTACGTAAATATTATATTTATAAAGTAAAATTACATAAAGAAATTACAATTACACAATTTGTTTACTTTTTTTTAATAAATTTCAATAGTAAAATTTATTAACGTAATTATTAAATAAACAGTTTTTATTATTATAATTATTTTTTTAATAATCTTTAATTTTTAATTGCAGATGAATATCTACAAACCGAATTAAAAGAGCTAGGAGATTTAGTAGCTGAAGATAAAATTGGTACAATAAGAGTGCAACGTAACGCAGACCATTCTCAAAATCAGGATGTAGCAGACGATTATTTCAAATGCAAACACAGGAATTTGAAGGTCAGTATCGTAACTACATAGCAGGCATTTGGCCGACAGCTCTTCAGCTATAATATATTGTATTACGTATATATACATCTACCCACACGCAATGATACAACTTGGCAAATGTATAATAAGCAGTTGTGCCAACTGTAATTTAAAAAACCTTAAAAGTACATAATAAATAAAAAGAAATTACTTTTTTATAATAAAAAAACAACATACACGCAAACCTTTATTTATAATAATCATATTAAACAAATATGTTTTTATTTAAAATACGTACAACCCACTTGTACGTAACTTTTTTTAATGTTGGATAGAAAGACAAAGCTTTACTTAATGGGCTATCGAAGTAGACCGCAAAATAAGAAAACGTTAAAAACGGTTTACAAAAACTTTAAATTAATATTAGATAGCTATTTCGATTGCTAAAAATAAGGCATCATTACAAATCGAGGTAATATTGTTTCTTAATTCACTTTAATTTTATACACTATTTCCATCTGTACATCTACTGATTATTTAACAAAACGAGATAAGCATCTAATTTTGAATTAAATTTTTATTTTCCAAGAGATGTTAAAATAATATATAGTAATATTTTAAAAGATTCATTTCTGTTATCGGTTTGTTTTGTTGTTTCGTAGTCTTGCTGTGGAAAACTTAATATAATGAAAAATTACGGAGAAAAAGGAAAACCATATGGAAAGGAATGTTACGAAAAAGTAATGAACGATTTCAAATCCATTCAAAATTCTTCCGCACCTTCAGACGATGGTATGTAGAAAATTACGTAGCTCAAATACTCTCTCTCTCTCTCTCTGCATAAATATTATCCTTATTTATATATATATATATATGTGTGTGTGTGTGTGTGTGTGTGTGTGTATACTTAATCTTAAATGATTCTCATTAATAATTAATTTCTTATGGTATATTATTTATTGAATTTAATTATTATTCAACTACTTTATTAAACATTAGGTGTTTAGCGGAATCCTCTTAGGCTTCTATTTTAGCTGTTGTACGTGAAGGAATAATTTTAGTTAGTTTCTACAAAATATAAGCCCGTCCGGTATTTTATTTTCAACATAGAACGGTTTTACACCATATCCTCACAATAAACACCGATTCTTTAACTTCGAAAATTTTAAATATAAGTCTGACATCCCATAAAAGTGTCTAGATATTTACGTTTTACAGTCAAATTAAAATCAATCCAAAATCATCATCATACTGTTATCTTCCCTGAGGCAGGTCTCCATTAAACGTCTCCATTTTCCTTTACTTCCAGCTTTTAAGAACCTGATACCTTTTACGCTTAAATCGTTTATAATTTTTATTCTTTTTCAATTCACTCTTTTTGCGACTTTCAGAGATCCTTTTAGCATCGTTTTAATTAATTCTTCTCTATATCCTGACCCCCGTAGGGGAAGATACCCTCCGTTCGTAGCCCTTATGGGCTTTATCAGAGGTCATGTTCGAAACCTCGGCTTTTGACATATTCCAGTCCGCCTCGGTCAGGATGCCACGAGTGACATTCCCACCGGTGTACTACTATTTAATGAACTGAAAACAAAACACATATTACCAAGTTTTAAGTAAGACTGAATGGATCTAACTAAACAAAGCAACTGAACTACCTACCCGTAGAAGGTAAAAGTGAGTTCAACACACAACAGGAAACATAAAAATATTACAAGGAACAATAACAACACAGTTACATTGAAACAAAACAACGGACAAAAACATAATTAATAAAACAAATCAACAAAAACAGAATACAAGAGAAATCCAAGCAAAGCTCTAAATCCCCTCAATAATCCTTTCCTTTTGTTAAGTACACGATAAAACTCTACAACATTGCCCATTCGGCCTGGCCTTCCAGTTTACACGGAGATCCAACGCCGACCCGATAAGATCAAGCCGACAGATGGTCTCCGTGCGCATTAAATCGTACTTCGAGCATTCATAAAGAACATGGTAAATGTCATCCAATTGTCCACACTGAGGACATATCCCAAAATCTATCAGGCCGAATTTCTGCAGTCTGTCCCTAAAAGCACCACGGCCAAAAAGAAATTGCGTCACATATTTATTAGGGTGCACCCAAGAAGCGTCCCGCAAATCAGCAACATTTGGAAAGAGATCATGCGTATAACGCCCACCCTCTGTCTCATCCCATCTGGCCTGCCACAAGGCATTGCCATGTTATTCTCAA
Organism: Lycorma delicatula; assembly: GCF_047948215.1. Classification (NCBI taxonomy): domain Eukaryota; kingdom Metazoa; phylum Arthropoda; class Insecta; order Hemiptera; family Fulgoridae; genus Lycorma; species Lycorma delicatula. The sequence continues at coordinate 45,115,388 of NC_134456.1, read as the reverse complement.
ACTTTATCCGAAATTAACTCGCCGGACTTCTTGGCAACATACCGCTGCTGCTTCTCATATGCAATCAAATCTATCGGTTTCACGCCTGCAATCACCAAGATTGCCTCCCGTGAAATAATACGGTAACCATCCGTTGTTATATATATCACGTCCAACTATTTTTGCTATTTTGAATTCTTTTAAATTCTATTCTTATATAGTAATTCCTGGTCGAAACGTAGTTCTGAGCGCCTTCTTTGATTATAATTAAATAAACTAACATAACAAAATTTATTCCATTAAACGTGTAATAACTGATCATTTTTTTCAAATAGTTAAACAAAAATCAAACTCGATATCTCTGTAACTTAAAAGATTACTTTTAAGCATAATTCCGTAACTTAAAAGCCTAGTGAAAAATACATTACAACCTATTTGGAATAATTCCGGCCAAAAAAATAATATCCATAAGCCTTCCCCCGTAAATACAGACTTATCAGCAAATAACATCTTGATTACTGTTAGAATTACCTAAATACTCGTACTTCTGGAACATAAAGATTAATAATAACCTACAAATGTCATATATCAATGATATTTACTCGACATTCTGTCTACAGTTTAGAGACAAAATCAGAGAATTGTCTAGACCCCATATTTAATCGATTATCTATCCCACATTTTTTTAAAAATAAAATCATTTTTATTTGTATAAAAAACTCGTAAATTTATAAAAACAAGGATATTTGCATTTTCCCCCATCCTAATAAAACAGAAAAAATTAAATTAATCTAATGTAGTGTAATTAAGCACAGTTTCACGTGCGTTGATGAAAAAAGATTTTCTTTGCAATTAATTGAATTTTATTTAATTAAAAAATGACATAAAACTTTTTAAAAAGATATTAATATAGACATAATCCACTTGTCATGTATCGCTAACTTAATTTATAACGCAAAATAAATTCACAAAAAGAATATGCAAAGGTACCGATATAAACACAATGTTATCTGATGGTATTCTACATAAATACTTTTCATACCAATAATCTGATTCATAATTGGCATACTAATTTAAAAAAAAAATTATGTTTTAAGTATATTTTTATTAAAAATAATCGTTAAAATTAACATTTTCAGAACACGTTAAATCCTCTTATTTGTAAAATAAATGAAAACTTAAAAAACTTTAAGGAAAAATTAATAAGAAATAGGTCAAATATAAGAAACAGGTCAAAGTCTACATTCCTTCGCGTTACGATGAGAGAGCATGTCCGTGTATCTCAGTAGGTTAATAGTAAACAAGAGTTGAAAGAAAGTAAAACAGATTTTAACTGGATATTATTATTTAGATTCTATTTTAACATGAACTTGAACTTGAGTAAGCTTAATTTTTAATATATTAATGGGTAATTATACACTACAATTGTATTTTTTATATGGAAAAAAAATGTTTTTACGAAAACTTTTATTGTAAATTAACAACACAAAAAAGCTTTATCAGTAGTAATTTAATGGAGAGTACATTCATAAATAAATGAAAGTAAATTTATTTACATAAAATAAAAATAAAAAATACTAAATTTAAAATAACTTCGTAAATTGTAATCGTAGTAGTACTTGATCGGTAAATGCAAGAAACATATTAAACGTATACTAAATGATCATTCAGTATCAAACGTATTAGGTTCAAATCGTAGGAAATGCAGTTACTTTTATACGGATTTGAATACTATTCGTAGATCGTGGATACCGGTGTTCATTGGTGGTTGGGTTTCAATTAATCATACATCTTAGGAACGGTCGACCTGAGACTATTTAAGAGTACACCTCATTTACATTCATACATATCATCCCCAATCATCCTCGGAAGTAATACCTTACGGTGGTTCCGGAGGCTAAACAGAAAAAAAGAAAAAATAGGATTCTATTCTGAAAAACGAGAGTATCGAACTTATTAAACGAAATTAATCGATTAGTGTTAAATATATTGCACGAATCAGTATCAAACGTAAATTTAAATAAATATGAAATTCTGAAATTGTAGTTTAATGGGCAAAAAAAAAAGAAAAGGTAAATGTAACTAACCATTTGAAATAAGGTGTTACAGAAATTATTAGAAAATTAGATTGACTGGTACAATGAAACGCCGATTTTCCGGATGTCCCAGCTATCCGTAATGCTTATATTCGCACTAGGCAATTTAAAATACATTACTACGTTATTTAAAAATATCTAAAATACTATTCATATAAAGCCCAACTAACAGGAAGTTTATTTTTATCGATCGTTTTTACTGAGTTTTTTAATTGATTCTTTTAAAATTCCTATAGCAAAAAATATACATAGATTTAGATCTATATTTTTACTAATCTAATTATAAACAAATAGTAGGTATAAAACACGTAATTTTATTTTAAACAAAAGAATTGTATTTTAACTGCAATTATGCCAAACAAAAACTATCTAAAATTATTTTAACTAATGATAAATATACAAGAAAAAAGGAGAAGAAACATTTTCTATAATATATGTATACTCATAAGCATTGATGATGGATTACAATTACATTCAAATATTTACAGTTACGAGATTCCTTCACATTTTATTCTCAAAAAATATAAGAAATAGAAAATTATGAATTTTCACCTCGCTAAAGATTATTTTAAAGGATTAATTTTAAAATGTTATCAGAATTTCTGCTAGAACATTGAATAATAGTAAAATACGAATTAACCCTGCCTTTATTTCATATTTTTATTGTTGATATTTTATTATTGATAAGTTCAGTTCCGTTTCCGTGAAGCAATCCGAAAAAACGCCCGGATTTGTGGCGAAACAATTCATAGCTTTTGCACCACGATAATCCGCTTGCTCTCACTTCGTAGCTTGTTTGTCAATTTTTAGCAAAAAAAATCTGTAATGATACCCCAGCCGTCATATTCGCCAGACATGACCTCGTGTGACGTTTTTCTATTTCCAAAAATTAGAACCTTAAAGGGCCGTCGGTTTACAAGCATACATGAGATTAAAAGCGAACAGCTGATAAAGGTAAACATTATTCCAAAGATCGAGTTCTAGAAGTGTTTCGGGTATTGGAATAAGCTCTGGCATAAGTGTGTAATATCTAATGGGGACTCCTTTGAAGGGAATAACCCTTAATGTAGACGAATAAATAAACTTCTTTCCAAACAACTCGTATTGTTGTCTTCTTTTTATTATTATTATGTAATTTATTCTTTATCCGCTTACTAATATATGTTTATTATGTTCTTAAATTTAACTGCTCATTAAAAATGTGTTCTCTTTTTAATGGTACGACAAAACATACTGCTATACTTAATTATCGTTAAAATAATTAATTTAGAAAAAAAGTATTTTATTGATTATTAGATAAACTGTTTGAAAGCGGCTATAATCATTTTGTAAAGTAATATCTTTCAGATATTTATGTTTCTCTTCCAAAAACGCTTCATTCATATCTTTAATTATATATTCTATATGATACACACGTAAGTAAAGATTTAAATTAAATGACATACGGAATAAAAATGTTTGTTTTAAAAGAATTTTATCCTAAAAATAGAATGATCGATGAAAACGCCATTTCAGCTTACATTGTTACGACAGAAACCAGTTACACAGGAATGCCGTATGCTCGTGCTCGTGGATAAAAGGTATACAAAAATTATGTATGAATTAAATATATTCATTACCATTTTAATTATCGACATTTGTTTCAATATCTGTATTGTTCTTCGATCGATATCTAAAGCTTACGTAACTGTTTTTCATTCGTTCTTTTCTTTCTTAAGTCCTATAAACTTAATTACTATATTTCTTATGAAATAGAAATTGTAAAGTAATATAACATTCGAAGAGAAATAGTGAAGTAAAACAAAAATAAACATAATTGAAAGTTTTCATAATCTAAAATTAAATATATTAAAATTAATTTAGATCGGGTAAATAAAATTCACGTTTAACAAATAAATATATAATTTATAAACTTAATTTTGATTTCACAAACTACTATTAGAATTTCTACCGTAACGAAGCGCTGGAAACATTTAGAATTGAAATTTTGGTATTGTATAAGCGTCAAGTAGATAGGTTTGTTTGTATACACGTGTTGCAATGCAATTAACATGGGAAATTTAATGCTTAACCTCTAACGAGCTGTGTAAATGATGCCACCAACCCTGGGACAATATCCAAATAGAATCATGATTCAAACTAATGTGGCTTTCTATGCGGCCCACCAGAATTTCCAATTAACGCTTCGAATAAAGATGTTACGTTACACATATTTCTACCATATATATTCATTCAATTGTACAATGAAAATTGCTATATTCCAATTTAATAATTGTTAACTAAAACAGGGTAAATTATAACCTCACAAAATCAAACGGCTGTTTTTCTGAACGTGGATATTTAATTCGTAAACAGGATTTCATTTATTTTTAATCAAAAAGTTTTATTTTACACTAGAGGGGCATTTTTCACCCGGAAGAGAGAGCATCATCAATGTATAGCCTCCTGTATTTGTTTCTCGAGTTAAACCGGATGTTGTTATCTAGATCAGAATCAAGATACAATTATAATATTATTGGGTAAAACAGATTCGTTTTGGTTTTTTCTAACCCCAGAGTAGTGCAGATTTTTTATGAATAAGACCAGTAGTGCATATATATATTCTTTAGTCTTAAAATAGTAACAGATTTTTTTACCCATTATAGTTATTAATGATAGATATTAATTCTATAGCGTGTGAAAAAACAGCAAGCCTGATCGGAATTCGATTCCAGAACTTTCCGCATGAAAGAAAAAGATTCTACCACTTCCCACTTCGCTATAAATGTCAGAGTTGAATTATTTTATATATATGTGTCTGTAATCGAATGAACTAGGAGTAATACAGGTCGAAATAATCTCTACTTTCTAGATATTTAGGTAAAATGTTACTAGCCTTTGGCAACAATACTATTAAAATGATATTCGTTGGAACGATCATGAAAGCCCCTACTACAATCCTTCATCAAATTTTCTATTGTTTGGACGTGTCATAATCGGGAAAAGGAATCCATCCCCAATTTATGCAGCACATCTTTCTTGGTCGGTCATCGGTCTTTCTAGCACAGTTCGTGATCTACGTGGAAGCTAGAAAAACAGGGTCTTCTTGTAAGAAACCTTAGCTTAAAGTTACGAACAGCTTCTTCCTACTGTTCCATTCATGTGTACTTAATACCAAAACCACACTGCTTCCAGTCAACCAACAGAGGACAATCGATTCATAAAAATGTTGACACGAGGGATTAGTAATATTGGATTTTCATTTATGGTTTTCCGTATCTTGTTCAGGGCACCCGTCTTTAATAGTTTAGAGGAGCAGATATAAGAAACTAACAGCCAGCCAGTTTGAAACTGGGAAATAAGATTTCCCTTAGGTTCTCAGGGCATAGTTGAGCTGGGCATCAAACCATGGTGTGTAATAAGCATTTTCTGAAGGACTATGAGAGCACTTGGCGTATAATATTACAAATGATACAGAGTGCTATAACAAAATTTGATGAAATCAAAATAGTGGGCAACAGAAAAAATTTATTCCATTCCAAAGAAAAAGATTTTCAAAACACACGGTACATAAATACTTACAAACATAAATCATGTAGAATAGATAAAAAGAAGTACCTCCATAACCGTCACATTACTTTGAAGTCGAACGGGGTGGGCTGAAAATGGCAAATTATGGAATTCGTAGACTTACTAATTCAAAATTCAAACAATTCGTATTATAGTCTAAATATATATAAAGCAGAATCATCTAAAAATGTTTGTAAATAAATAGAGAAAGTCTACTATTTGGAAGACTTTTTTTCAACTGAAAAAACACAAAATATAAAAGCTGCCATAAGAAATTTAAGTAAATAAAGACGCTGTATAGAGGTTAAACAAATACGTATGAAACTAATTCAGAAACAATAAAACAAAAACCTAGTTCTTAAATTAAAGTTTTGTTTCGTCCTTTTTATAACAAGTTCATAGTTTTTTAACAAGTCCGTTATTTTTATTTGCATAAAGAGTTCTTTTCCTTTTCAATGGTAACCTAGAAAACCTTCAGTAATATCATTCAACAAATCAATTAACTTTAACAATTCAGTTTATTTTGTTATTTCTAACATCCACTCAGTATTTCTTGTACTTCTCTGTACGTTAACCATTATTTATCTATTAAAATCCACACTTCGATTATTTTTTTTTAATTTTAAACATAAAAGACCATTTCTTTGCCGGTAAAAATTTTTCATTTAAAATTAATTTTAAATTACATTAAATCGTCGTCCGATTCTTTTGTAATTACCAGATAAATTCTGAGAAGTTGTTTTTGTATAAATATGTATGACTTGAAAACAGAGACGTCCTTGTGTTACATTATGTGTAAGTTAAAACCGACTTGGAATTTATTATTGCTACATAGAAAAATATATACATTGTGCTAAACTGATAAAGAATATTATATTGTTATATTATATTATATTGTTATACGACATTTTTTATTAATAAAGGATCTAAAAGAAGTCATTTCTATCTATCTATTACATTTATGCACAAGTACGTCTGAAAAACCATAAAAACATACTCAATTGGATGAGTAATTATAGAAATATAATTAGTAATGAGTAATTAGTAATTAGGAATACAATAACGAAAAAATTGTAACACTATCGTTGGAAAAAATCCTTGTTCCATCTTTTTTTCAATTTTTTGTTAAAATATGTATATTTTCTTGATATCTGATTAGTTGATTCTTGTGAACAGGCAATAAAAGTAAAATATTGAAAATAATTATGTTACATCGTTCTTTTATAAAAGGATTTTTTATCGTTTATTCCAATTTACGAGTGATTTATACGTAAATTTTAGACTTTTTACTAAACGAGACATTTTGATTGGAAGTTAATTTTCATAATGATCTTATACTCTATTAGTAATTTAAATTATGTTAAAGAAACGCCATAATGTTGTCTTATTTACGGCTCAATGGAGGAAGTGTAAAAAATTCAGTCTCTACAACAGAAGAGAATACACTTTTTATTCCGTTAATGAAAATATAATCAATCTTTCTTATAGGTATGATACATGAGAGATACGAGCGTTAAATTTCAGAATTACGATCTCTGTTAATAATTATGTTAGTTATATACAATATCTTTGTTGAAAACAATAAACTTGACGCTTATACGACTGAATTTTTTCATGCCTCCCTTCTTTTCCTAGTAAGCGTGGCAGAGGATGCTTGTTACTCTACGGAATTTCCATTTCACAGTGACCGATACCTCATGTTAGGTCTTACACAAGCAATTCAGTTACCGGCATCTAAAATATATATAACTAGTTATATCCGCTTTATTTTATTAATAATTATAAAACTTTTTAAATAGGATTTAATCGATTCGTAATACTATAAAATTTCAGTACATTTTAACAGGTTATACATACTTACTTATTGTCAATAATATTACATTAAACGATTAATCATTGCCGGTCTCCTTAGCGCGAGTGGTAGCCTCTCGGCCTTTCGTCCGGAGGTCCCGAATTTTCATCTCATCCTCTGAAGCAATACCTATCGGCGGTCTCGAATGCTAAAAAAAAAAATATATATATATATATTGACAATATAGGTTTCCGCATTAAAATTTCCTGTAATTGGATAATTGAGTATCGAAAACTTAATAATTCTAGGTAATAACTAGTACATTTAGGTAATAACTAGCGCACATGAAACGGTTATTATTATATTCAAATATTAATAACAAAGAAATACAGATTCATGAACAAAATAAAAACGAACAAATGTAAATGAAAAATACAATAAATTAAGAACAACAGTATAAGTAACTGTCATGTGGATCGAATAAATATGAAATGGACACAATCACTCGCAGACGCACACTGCGCACAAAACCAAATTCTCACGCGTGCTCAGTACACAGACATCAAAAGGTTCGTTGCGACGTCACGTCCTTGCCATTCTTAATACAATTAAAGTAACTTACCGAATCGAATTTTATAATAACGATTTTTATTGTGTTATTCTTTTCAAAATAACAAAATAAAAATTGGCAAAAAACTCTTGCATTATTTTGTTACTGACCTATAAACGTCTACCACTTATTACAATACTAGTATTTGTTCAATGCGACTAGATGTCATGTTCTGATCAATTATATCTTTTTCTACTTTCTAAAGTCAATAACCTTTCTTATTATATTTACTTTCTTAACCTATTTATTATATTATTTTTATACATTACTTGTCAATCGATTCAATTTTTTTTTTTTTTTTTAGTGTGCCGCAAAGAGCAAAAAAAAATTTCTTTAATTTTCATTAGAGTTTATAACAGAATTTTTAAAGAAAAATGATCGGCATGATTTTGTAAAATAAGTTTCTCTCTATTTTCATTTTTTTTTTTCTTTATAAGTTTACAATTAAATTTGAAGTTTTATCGGCTAGCCTAGTCTAATTCATATTAAATTTAGTTTACGCTTTCTAAAAGTGTTACCTTCTTCTTCTGGTATTCCGTCCTTGTTCTCTCTCTCTCTCTCTCTCTCTCTCAATTATTACATATGCGTAAATTTTATTTCAGTTAAGAAAAAAAAATTTCTATAATGTAATATTTTAATGCCCATTTTTGAAAATTACGGTCTCGTATTACGAAAGTAATTGTCTCCTAAAGCTACCAAATACCATCGAATTTATTTTTTTCCTCAGAATAACCGTACATCTCTAGAAGTAAACAACTAGAGAATCATAACGAGAAAATTTCACTAAGAATTAACTAATTTAATCCACCGGGTTGGTTTATTGGTGAACGCGTCTTCCCAAATCAGCTGATTTGGAAGTCGAGAGTTCCAGCGTTCAAGTCCTAGGAAAGTCAGTTTTTTTTACACGGATTTGAATACTAGATCGTGGATACCGATGTTCTTTGGTGGTTGGGTTTCAATTAACCACACATCTCAGGAACGGTCGAACTGAGACTGTACAAGACTACACTTCATTTACATTCATACATATCATCCTCATTCATCCTCTGAAGTATTATCTAAACGGTAATTACCGGAGGCTAGACAGGAAAAAGAAAGAAGAATTAACTAATTTAAGTAAGATTTTTTAGTATTAAAAATTGCTGTATTAAATGTTGTGTAAAACAATTTGACGGAATGTTACACAAAAAAAGTCTTACTTCATCAACTACATAAGTAAACATTTTTCATTTTTATCCCCAGCAAATAATAAATAAAAATGTTTTTTTTGTTTTTTTTAATGTATGTACTTTGATCAACCGAGTAAGAATATGAGTATAAAAATTAATAACAATCTATTATATAACGGATGAAATAATATTTGCAAATAAAAACTTCATTAAGTATTATGCACCAGTATAGTCTATGTTATATAAATTCTTGGTGAGAGATTTATTAGTCTGCGCCCTGTCTTACTAACAAAAATTACAATAGGAATTACAAAGATAGTTACTTAATAAAATTGATTGTAATAATTATTCTTAGAGGTCTTCTGGTATAAATATAGCAAAAGTACGTTATTTAAAAGAACTTTTATTCCCTCATAATAACGAATACTTTATAAATGTTCTTATTCGGCAAATCAAAACGTACATAATTATTTTTTGTAATTTTTAAAAATAATAATTATTTTTTTATCATTTTAACAGTTATCCTTTGTAAAATGGATGATAAATGATAAGAAAATTTGATCCAGAAACGCCTAAGCGTTTTTATAAAATTTTGATAAAATCGAATTACTCTATATTTCAAATTCAGGTTTGACATTAAGAAAACATCAGCTACGAAGTAAAATAGCGTACAGATTAATCTGAACACAGGGAACTTTTGTTTATTTCTATGTTGTGGCAATACTGCTTGACCACGGACATTTTTTAAGTTGTCTGTGTAATGTGAGGTTATTGTTCTTTGGTTATTTAGCAATTTTCATGTAATAAATAGAGTTTTGTGGAACTATTTTTCACTTTTTATTACAAAATCATATTTTCTGTTCTGTGTGTCTTGAATATGTAATAATAGAGTTAACTCCAAGAAAGCGTTCGAAAATTACTTCTCTTCTTGAGAATACCAGTATGACACAACGGCAAATAGCTTCTGGGTGTGATATTAAATCGAAGAGAGCAAAAGCTATTTTTAAAACAATTTAAAGAAACCGATTACTTTTCACCTCAAAGGAAAGGCAAACATGGCCGTAAAAGAAATACTACTTCAACAGAGAATCTGTTATTAAGGAGAAAAAGTAAACTTGATACAAAATTATTCGCTGTGGACTTAAATCGATAATGAACAGCCAGTGGAACAGATTTACACATGACAACGGTTACACGCCGACTTCTTGCACTTGGACGGAAGGCTTGTTGGCCAGATAAAAATCAGCTTTTAACAACGTTCCAAGAAAGGTTCTTCTGGCTTAAAGCACATGTCCAGCTACTGGACTAAAGAAGTCTGGAAAAAATGTTATGCTTTTCAACGATTCACATTTTTATGTTCAGGGTTTCATACGTTAGAAAAAAATCAGATGAAAATACATCACCGACTCATATCCAACAATCAGTTAAACGTCCCCAGAAAAAAAATGATTTGGGGCTCTTTTACAGTTGAAAGCTCTTGGTCATAACTTCCGGTGGATGGTATGTTGAAAAATGATGGAAAGGCTTGTGATAAAACTTCAAAACAAATTCCCGGAAGACAACGGAGTGTTTCAACAAGATTTGGTCCCACGCCATACTATCAAAAAAAGTGGAAAACTTTTTTGAAGAACGAAACGTTGAAGTGCTCTCGTGGCCAAGCAACTCTCTTAACTTACTTGACTTAAATCCGACCGTAAATCGTTGGACAATACTCAAATAACGACTGTCAAAAATGAATTGTACCATAAAAGTTGAGTTCATTAAAGCTATAACATCGGTATGGTTTCACGATAAAGAAATCAAAAGAATGTGTAGTACACTTGTCGAATAGAGCCAAATCGTGTACGTGAAGTGATTAAGAATAAAGGAAGATATATTTATTACAAGATATTTACAAATTGTGCAGGTACGGTGTTTTTTACTTCCTTGTACGAAGTAAAGGAATTATTCTGATGGCGAAAAATTTTGGTTTTCAGATTTCAACGGAAATATCCATTTTGACCAAGCCTGAATCCATTTTCACTAGTTGCGCTGTGACTGTAAGTACGTAAGTACGAACATACGTATGTATCTCGCATAACTCAAAAACGATAAGGAGTAGAATGTTGACATTTTGGATTTAAAATCACTGTAACAACTAGTTGTGCACCTCCCCTTTTGATTGCAATCGACTGGACCAAACGTGTCCAAAAAAAAAAACCCAAAATCAAATAAGAAAATTGACGTGGATTTTTACGTTAACAGCAGTAATAAGTCCTCAATGAGATTTTTCAACGATATACCATAAGTGGTACTTATTTTCAGTGGTTCCAGTTACAGCCAAATAAAATTTTAATTAATGATATATTTGGATCTTACTTGGAAGGCACAGGGATCTAGGGTTCTTTGGATCTTATTTGGAAAGTACACTGCGGCATCGGTTTGAATCCGACCAACTTATTAGTGAAATAAAATTTTATGTACGTTTCATTTAATTCAACATTTTTTTACAAAGGTTAATAATTAATAAATCAATATCTTTAAATTAAAAAATATATATATATGTATATGAAGTCGGATTCGAACTGATGCGTGCATGGTTACTTATCCGATACGTTCTCACTTTACTTGAGCGACGTGAAACAAAATTATTATATTAACTAACATAAAATGTTGATACGGACAACACAAAAAAATGTGATGCAATGTGGTGTTCACCACAATGTAATTGTGTAACTGTCCAATTTATTTTAAGAATTGGAAAATCGTATCGCACTTTCAAATGAAATAAGTTCAAATGAAGTGCAGAAAAACGTATGTATATGTAATTTAATAGACGTAAAAAGAAGTCATGTGGGGTCCACATAAGATTTTATTAAATACATCTGTGTTCGGATTAATTTGCACGCTACTGTAGTTGGATTTTTTACTTGCACGTTTTACAACGGATGTAAATTAGGGGTTAAATTAAAATAGAGTCAAAAAAAACTTTTTTTAATAGTTTTTAAAGAATAATTTCAGTAATGAAACGAAACCGCTTAGGTTAACAGAAAAGATTATGAGGAAATAAAATAAAATAATTTTCGATTATTTATATTATTTTTTATATTAAGACGCAAATTGTAAGCTTAAAACTCATCAGCGATTCATATAATGGAGTTTAGTATTAAAAAAATACCAAGGTCGTTCGTTTTTTATTTAATTTTGTTGCGTTATGTAGTTTTCCTGTATTTATAAATATGTGTGCGATGTTTACAACACTTTGAATAAATCAAAAACATTTTTCTCTTTTATTGTTTAATACGTTTGAAAATGTTATAAGTTACTAAATAATATTATGACTGAATCACCGTTTCCCCAACAAGCAGCAATTCTTTAATTCACTTGTAACGCATTCCTTCTCTAAGAAAGAAACTAATAAATTATTAATAAAATGTTCTTTATTTACTAATAAATTATTAATGAAACGTCCTTATTTCTTTGGCATCGTAAATAAATATCAGTTCTTGGTCGTGATCCAAGAAAGCTACTACTATTTGTTTACTTTTATTTAATAATACATATGTAGGAGTATTATATCATATACCGACACGTTTTTTAGCTATTAAAAATTAACTGATCAGGATAATCCACTGTGATTCCGTATTCAATTGATATTAACATTTAATTTAAATATCTGTAAGTTTAATTTCCGGTGTCGACGTGGATATTTTTTTTTATTTACATCGAATTGTCTCTTTTTTCACTTAAGATTTGCAATAAATTATTAAACAAAAATTTCATAATTTATCTTGAGGTTTTCTCCACTCGTATAATAAAATATTTTGCCTTTTCAATCGATCCCTAATTAGTAGATCGATGAAACTAAAGTTATCGATAAAATCTTAAATCGTCGATATACTTAACCATCAATTACTAAAAAGAAATAATTTTTTCAGATTTAATTAAGTCATTAAAAGTACTATGACTATGTAGTAGATAGAATCGCAAGACTTATTGTAACACGATAATACAGTAGAAAAAATAAAAATCAACGTGCACATATCTTAAAAAAATCAGATCATGTGTCGTCGATTCACCCTGATTACATCAATGGATAATCTGAATACCTTTGAATGTCGTTTAACTCCCACTCTTAGGCAGCACCGTATTTGATAAATGCAGCGCCAGGTTTCATCTCTGTAAGCCACATTCTGCTTGTCTGTTAGTCACATGTCGTCGGTCTATTAGCAAGTTTTTAGAACTCATCGGTAGTTACCGATTAAGTCCACTACTTACTAGGAATTAGATTCAGACGGGTAAGGGAGTCGACTCATTAGAGGAACAGAGTAAAACTTGTCGTCGACCTTTTTTTTAGATGATTAATTTACTACATAAGGTTGAAGCCTGTGCACGAGAATACAAAATGGAAATTTTTTAGCGTATGAAAAATGCCATGCCTGACCGGGATTATATCATTGCAATAGACCGGAACTACGATGGTTTTTATCGAAGGCAAATTTAGCTCGGGTACCTCTTTTTCTGTTTAGCTTCCGGAACAACCGTAACGTATTTCTTCAGAGGATGATGATTATGAATGTAAAAGAAGTTTAGTGCTGTACCGTCTCAGGCCGACCGTTCCTGAGATGTGTGGTTAATTGAAACACAACCACCAAAGAACACCGGCATCCACGATCTACTATTCAAATCCGTATAAAAGTAACGGGGATCTAAGTAACTAGGATTTGAATCTTAGAACTCTCGACATCGAAATCAGCTGATTTGCCGCCCGGCGGGTCAGTTCATGTATCACCAATAACTACCGTCACGCCAAACCCTGACGCCTTGTAAACTTCATATTCTATACGCGTCATCGCATAAGGAGGAACCTCCGCGCCGTTGAGCGAGCGATCCCATAGACCTGACCCGTCCCGGGACCATCCTGTGATCTCAGGAGAGTCAAATCTTATGTGTAATCTTATCTTTCTTCCTATCTGTTCTAAGCGCTACGGACCACCATTTACGCGATAAGCACAAATCTTTACCGGAACATCTTGTCGTTATCTCCATGTCGCTAAAACAAACTGGTCGTTCGTAATACTAGTCGTTTTCGTTTACGGACCTGCTCTCTGAATTGTAGAGACTTATTTTATTGAGATAATTAATTTCAACTAACATTATCCTAACAGCTAAGTTATTGGTGAGCCGCTGTATTCCAACTGCGTAACATTATGGGGCTGGAACTAAACTTGCAAAAGGAAGATAAAAACGAATGCAGAAAAATGAGACTCGGTTATATTTAATATTTCCCGATACTTTAAGGACAAGTCATTAAGAAGCTGCTTGCCGTTCATTATTTACTATTCCATCAAAATATTAAATAGAATTTAATTTGCATTGATCAGTCACAGTAGTTTTTTTTTTTTTGTTTCTTAATGTATATATTTTGGTTAAAAACCAGAACAGTTATATATATATATATATATATATATATATATATATATATTGTTTATAAATTCAATACGAAAGATTAACGTCTCCTAAAACAAAACAAATTCAAGGCTGTGTCACAATATACAACAACGATATTACAGCAAAAAGGCAGGGACGACGAGGTAGCGAGGGGGTGAAGGACATCCTCCTGTGGAGTCGTTCGTCCGAATTTGCCGGGATAGGCGGCGACGATGAGACACGATGACTCCGTTACCTTAGAGCTGTTAAGACCGAGACCCGGCTGCGGCCCCCTCGGAGGACCCGGTTAGAGGCAGGTAGCCGTTAAAAGACCGAGACCCGGTGCGGGCTCTCTTTGTGGGATATTCACATTGGAAGCAAGACATCAAGACCTAGACCCGGCCCCTAGGTGTGGTTCAAGAACGACATAGTCGGGGCTGGATACCTTGCCCTAGGGGTTACAGGCAGGCACTGAAACGATCCGTTAGAGTGGACAATCCCCTGGGCTGTGATGTGCTTCACGGTGAATCCAGTCTAGGGGGGTAGGGAAACAAGGTAAAAAAAAAAATTAAAAAAAAAATTGTAGACAAATTTTCAGTTCGTACCTTATTCTTTAAATACGCTATCATTAAACTTATTCATAGATTATATCTTAACATTACGATTGTAAAGGTGAAATTATATAATTAAAAAGTTTATTCGTAAGTTAAAACAAACAAGAAATTATAGCAATTTGTATTTAGGTTAAAAAGCTTAAATGAAATTTTATGTAAGCGTATCCAACCGTACATAATTACACAATGATGCAGGTGCTTTTCGTTGTATATTATTAACTGTATTCAAATGTAATTGAAAAAAGACCTTTTAAGGGAGATTATTTAATAAATCGACCGGGTAGAATAAGTTCTATTATTTTACCTTGGCTTGTTTATTTGTCTCACGATAATTATGAGGCAATTTTATTGCATTCAAAGCGTAATTTACGAGAAAATACTGCGATTCGAGTAAAAAATAAGCAAAGTATGTGTAATGCATAAAGAATTTTATTTATGCGTACGTAATCCCAAATAATAAACGAAAGACTAACTATAAATTAATTGTTGTTTACAATTTATTCTAAAAAAGGTTTTATTAGCGATAAATATCAATAAACAAGAATAAATTCTATTCAACACTATATTCTGGCTCGCCTTGACAAAATTCTATACGTCAATTTGATTGTATAACAAACATTAATTACATTAAATGTGATGAAACTCACACGAAAAAGACGAATTAAGAATTTTCAGAAGTAAACAATTTTTATCGATGTTATGTACTCGTATTACAGGAAATAATTATGAATTACTTTGATAAAAACCTCATCTAATAATATTATTAACAGAATGCAATTTTTTTTTCCAGATGATGGCATGATGGATATGTTCTCTTGTGAAAAAATCAAATTAGTAAAAATGAAACACATCGTAAGTAAATAAAATTAAATTTATTAAAATTAAATAATTTCTTCTTTTTTATGTCTTCAGTCGTTTGACTGGTTTGATGTAGCTCTCCAAGATTCCCTATATAGTGCCATTCGTTTCATTTCGGTATACTCCCTACATCCTATAACAATTTGTTTTACATATTTCAAACAATGCCTGCCTGCACAATTTTTACCACCTACCTCCAATGTCAAAGCCGTCGCTTTGACATTGGACATCCATTCCAGGATGGCTTAATATGTGGCCCGTAAATCTTGTTTTAACTATATTTTTCCAAATGCTTCTTTCTTCATCTATTTGCCGCAACTCCTGTTCATTTGTCACTTTATCCACCCATCTGATTTATAACATTCTCCCGTAGCACCACCTTTCAAAAACTTGTAATCTTTTCTACTCAGGTACTCCGATCTTCCAAGTTTCATTCCGTATAAAACTACGCTCCAAACATATACTTTCAAAAATCTTTTCCTGACGTTTAAATTAATTTTTGATGTAAGCAGATTATATTTCTGACTGAAGGCTCGTTTCGCCGTGCTATTCGGCATTTTATATCGTTCCTGCTTCGACCATCTTTAGTTATTTTACTTCCCAAATAACAGAATTCTTCTACCTCCGTAATCTTTTCTCGTCCTATTTTTGTATTCAGTGGTCCATCTACATTATTTCTACTTCATTTCGTTACTTTCGTTTTGTCCTTGTTTATTTTCATGCGGTAGTTCTTTCATAGGACTTCATCCATGCCGTTCATTGTTCCTTCTAAATCTTTTTTACTCTAAGCTAGAATTACTATATCATCAGCAAATCGTAGCGTCTTTATCTTTTCATCTTGTACTGTTACTCCGGACCTAAATTGTCCTTTATCATCATTAACTGCTAGTTCTATGTAAAGATTAAAAAATAACGGGGATAGGGAACATTCTTGTCGGACCCCCATTTTTATTAATTTCTTACTATTCAAAAACTAAATTACTGTACGGTTGCACCGTTCTTTTGAAACCCTTCTACATAAACTACCTGAAACTCTATTTAAAATTCCAAATAAATTCAACGTCATAGTGTGTGAAGATTTTAATGTTAAACTTCTAGACGATTCTAGTCTTGAGACGAAAGAATTTAACATGAACGAAGTTAGTTTTGGTTAGCAGGTCTAAACATTTCGATTTCCCAGCCGACCAGAATTACAAGGACTTCGGCCACCTGTATATATAAATAATACTTTAAAAAATGACCAAAAATTATGTTCGAACCTTTTTTGTAGATTACGATCTTACAGATCGTAATTATCAAATTGTAATGTCGTAATTTATTAATGAAAACGTGCAACGAGGAAATTATTACTTAATTATTACTAATTATTACTTATTACTTATTATTTTTCAAGAGGGGGATCGACAAGGATTTAACTAGGAACTTGAGAACCTTGCTGTCAGAAACAAATTGGGAAAGAAATAAAATTAGATGTAATGAAAAATTTAACAATTTCAGAAGGATTTCTATCAAGAAATGCCCTTTAGTAAAAACGAAACAGTTTAAACAGAAAAATGCACGGATTACTAAAGGAACTGTAAAATTTACCTATACGCTAAGAAATTTCCTTGGAATATATAAACATAATTTGTACGATACCTTCCAGAATTATATGGTAAATTTCAAAAGAAAGTAAATTTAAATGGTAAATTTTATTCGTACTACTAAAAGATTGTATTATGATAATTTAATGTGAAATTAAATATGTTTAAATTAATTTAATGTGTGGCAGTTATTAATGAAATCGGATTTTAAAATAAAACATATCAGATAACTTCATAAAAAAAAGAAGAAAAAAGGGCTTCTGTTATCTAATCCCTAAATAGGTAGCGGAAGAATTTAATAATTTCTGTTCCAGTTTTTCAAACAACAATCCATTATTCAAGCAAAGCCGTTCACCTTAAAACGATTTTGTTGATGAAACATTATTTTAATTTCTTGTTAATGCCCAGGAAGTTAACATTTGTATTTTAAATATGTATTGTAAATATTCCTTGGATGTTGATGATACAATTGTTAATAATTTAAAAGAAGACGTAGTTCCCGTATTATCCCCCTTATCAATTTAAATAATGAGTCTTTTAGTAAAGGAGTAATCCCTAGTTGCTTTAAGTTCTGTTGTTATTACCGTCCTTAAGAAAGGTTGAGCACTTAATTTACACGATTAAAAGCTAATTTTTTTATTGCCCATATTTTTTAAAGCGTTTGAAAAAATTATGAAAAATGTACTTTTAAAATTCCTTGAAAAGTATACCAAGCTTCTATTAATAAACTTTAAGCGTAGTTTAAGGAAAAATTGTATGCTGACACAAGCATTTCCCAGTCGTTTAAAAAAATGTTTAATTTAGTAAATAATAAAATAATATGATGCGGACATCACATGATTTCCTTATTATTATTGGTTATTAAAGTACATATACACATTTAAAAAAAATGAAAAGTACAGAAAAATTTTATTTCAATAATAACTTCTGATATTTTTTCTTCTTTTTTTTGTTGTTATTATGACATTATTATTTATTGTAAAAGATTTTTTACAATGACAGGTTAATAATTATTAATAAATCAATATACTTAAATTAAAAAAAAGAAGATGAAGTCGTTTTTGAACCGTTGTGCCTTCCTTTTGTAAGATCCAAATATTTCGTTAAGTAAAATTTTATTTGACTACAACTCTGGAACCGATGAAAATAAGTAAAACTTATGATATATTGTTGAAAAGCTCTCGATGAAGGCTTATTACTGCAGTTAAAAAAAGTCCAAAATCTAAATGTACTAAATTTGGGCTTTTTTGGACACTTTTGGTCCAGTCGATTGCAATCAAAAGAGATGCACAACTAGATATTACAACACTCCTAAATCTAAAATGTTAACATCCTACGGGAAAATATACGTGCTATGAAGTCAGAAAAACTATTTACAATTGTTGTCATACCAACCGTAAACAAATAGTTGAAATGTCATCTTTTGATAAAAATATACACGTAAAATTTAGATCCTCACTTAAAAATGTAGTACGCGGAATGTCTCATGTCGTGGAAGTATTCTCTGTCCATCCCTTATCTTTTTATTGTTTATTTATCACCTGCCTCAAATTCGTAAACCGTTCATTGTAACCCTTTTCGCAGACGACAAAACGGTATCTATACCTAAACATAATCATTTAAAAGGAATTGTACCATAGCAGTTCAAAACATTATTCATCGGATGTGACCAACTAACTTTATAAACTGATAAAACCGTTGTGATAAAAACTGATAAAATCATTATTTTACTTCTTAAGTAGACGTAACATTACTGAACGCTTGGATAAAATTTCCATTAATGATACGATAGTATTTTTTTTTTGCCCACCAAGCAAAATTTATCAGATGAAAAGTGAAAATTTCAAGATAAAAGTGTTTATCAAATGAAAAGTTCTCCAAATTGATTTCGTTTGTAACAAAATCAAGTATGATTTCTTCTGAAGTGCTTTAATAAAGTTGTAAAAGATCATATCACCAATATCAAATATTTATTATCCCTACACATTTCGTTAAAAGTCATCTCTAGGGCTCCGTTAAAAAGTCTGAACGAGTTTCTAAGATAGGAAAATTATGCAGGGCCCATAACTATAAATCGTCCGGACCTGTATGCAGAAAATTATATTCATTTACTGATCTTCGTGTTTAAATCGCCAGTTTGCGTTTAACTTCGTCAATCGCCGTGGCGGAGTGATATCTCGGCCTTTCATCCGGAGGTCCCGTGTTCGAAACCCGCTCAGGAGTAGGATTTTTCATACGACACGAATTTTTATCTTCGTATTCCCACCTAAAACCTTCTTTGTAAGCTTCTACGGTGAATTAATCGGTAAAATTGATGAATGTGCTATCTTCTTACAGTTACTAATTTTAAGAAAAAAAAAAACAATATACACATTTACAAAACCAGACAATGGAACAATCGAATTTATCCAAACATTTTCCGCCACCTTATAAGATCCGCAGGCTACTTTTAAGGTTAATAAGAAATTTACATAAATATAGAGTTTTACAATACCTGAGAGGGGAGTAAAGGGCCCTTTCTCAGATAATACAGGGTGATTTTTTAGTCCTGTTACCCAATTGTTAATTTCTGATAAATTTTTCTAAGAAAGAGAAATTTTGTTTTGTGACACGAAGTTGGTAGCGGTACTCAACCGGTATAGATAGGGCAGTGTCAGTTGATTCTGCTTGAGCTGTGTAAACATTTGTGCCGTTTCCGGTCGTGTTATGAACAGAATGTCTTTTACAATAGAACAACGAGTTTTCATTCTTGAACAATATTTTGCTACGAAATCGTACGCGAGTGTAAAAGAATCATTTCAAATTAAATTCGTTAGGGTTCCTCCGCCACAAAAAAATGTCAATTTCAAGGCTAGCAAAAAATGTCGATTTCGAGAGACAGGTAGTGTTTGCGACAGAAAACGTAATGGTCGACCAACTAGCTTGATAGATGACGTTTTAGAGAATGTGAACAAAAGATTGCTCAATTCTCCACGGAAAAGTTTATGAAAACTTTCCACCCAAGTCGGTTTGTCATATTCGAGTGTTCAGAAAGCCGCTAAAAAATTGAAATTGTATCCGTATCGCGTACGATTAGTCCAAGAGCTTCAGCCTCCAGATTTAAACAAGCGATTGCAATATTGCCGTTGGTTTAGGTCTCTCGTAAACGATAACGGAATCGTATTTTTAAACACAGTGTTCTTTAGTGATGAAGCTTGGATCCATCTCGATGGTTATTTGAACAGTCAAAACTGTCGAATTTGGGCGGTTGAAAATCCTAACGATTTACAAGACAAATCTTTGCATCCTGAAAAAATTGGTGTGTGGTGTGCGATATCTCGTCATCGTATAGTCGGACCCATATTCTTCGAACAGACCTGTAAACGGTGAAGTATACAGGAATATTATGCGCCAATTTGTGTCCATCCTGGAACCTCAAGAACGGTATTGCTGGTTTCAGCAAGAGGCGCTACATGCCATACGTCTCGAGAAACCGTGGATTTTCTGCAAGAGTTCTTTGACGATCGAATAATAAGCAAGGGCTTATGGCCTCCAAGGTCTCCAGACCTCACATCTCCTGACTACTTTTTGTGGGGCTATATTAAGCCCGAGGCCTTCAAAAATAATCTTCACACTATTGATGAACTTAAAAGTCAATATTACAGACTTATCACGAATATTTCCAATGCAACTCATAAAAAGATTTCTGCTAATATGCTGAAAAGAGTCCGTGCGTGTATAACCGCAAGGTGCGGGCATTTTGAGCACATTCTTTAACAATTATGTAAGTAATAGCTTTTTATTAAATCTCTTTTGTAAGTAACAAATACATTTTTCAATTCCACCTAAATTTCACTTTCTTAAATTACATTTAAAATTGGGTAACAGGACTAAAAAATCAGTCTATAGAATAAAAATCCAAACCAGAAACATAAAACTAAAAAATAAAACAGACATACTAAAAGCTTTACCAAAAACAAAAACTATACACCACAATATCAAATTTTAGTTATAAGACCACACCAAGGTGCAAAAACAGAAAGATCCGGTCTAAAACTTCGGTATCATTGCCCAAAAATTGACGGATATTTCTGGGAAATTTTAATTTACGACGCAAAGCCGCATAACGTACGCAATCCACAAGAATTTGGTGCACGGTCATGCGGCAATTGTATCGTGCGCATAGTGGTGCATGTCCTGCTGACATCAGGTACTCGTGTGTGACTTTGGTATGTCCTAATCGCAATCGACAGAGGACAACTTCCTCACGACAAATTTTTCTGCATGAAGAGTCCCAAGGCAACATTAATGTACCGGAGTTTGTTATCAACGGTGGCCATCCAATCACCTTGCTATTTTGCTCGAAGAGACTGTTTTACGTAAGTAATAAAGTCAGAAGTAGCAAAACGAGTGGCGAAGGGAGGTTGATTACAAACCTCTTTAGCAGCGGAATCTGTCCTTTCGTTACCTGGAATTCCCACGCCGCAATCCAACAGAAAGTCACCTGTGTGTTGCGACGATTCAACTCGGCGACTGCATTATAGATTTCAGTGACCAACGGATATCTAGAGTAAAAATCTTGTAAAGCTTGGAGTGCACTACACGAGTCGCTACAAATAAGGAAATAACGGTATTTTGGGTTAACGATATTCAATACCTTATTAATAACGTAAGTTCAGCAGTAAATATACCTGTAATATTAGGCAGACGAAACATGTGATTCTGCTATTAAGAATAAATGCGCTTTGGTTATACAGAATTTAATGAAATACCACTATAATACATGGTTCATCAGTACAATAATCATTCAGCCATTACAATAATTCGAATAAGACCCGCACGACTAAATTCTAAATAGGGAATCATGAAAAATGTTGCGAGGCTTATGCGAATAAATACGATATTTTCGTATAATTCAACACAATATTTCGATTTATAAGAAAAGGTCTTATTATGCATCTCTTATCGTTTTTAGTAAATTACCGAACCGATTAAAAAATCTTCTCCAATTTCTGAAAAAAAAAAGAAGAGTAAATGTTTTTTTTTTTTCTTAAATAGAACGAATTAAAAAAAAGAACCTTAATCCATCTACATCCTGTTCAACAGCGTGATCTGAATTGTGAATGATTTTGTTGTAATTTTTCGTACTGCATGTATTTACTTTAACATTATTTCTCAGTGTCAGTATTTAAATAATTAATATGGATTTTAAACATATCTACTTTTTATCTTATAATTTGTTTTGAAATCTATAATTTATCTTTTATTTTATTAGGGTGATCAGTATCAAGTATATTTATGTACCGATCAGGATAAAGATTTTTATAAATATTTTTTTTTTGAGTGGTAAACTGTAAATATCGGAATCGTTTCCCAAATTTAGATAAGCTTTTTAATCACGTTAATTCCACATCCTACTAATATAAAAAAAAATTATATCGAAATCATTAATGAAAATATAATGAAGCCTTACTTTTTGTTGGAATCATTAGTCTTATGGCTGTTATAAATTCTGTTTTTTCATCTTGTACTGATCTATTAACCTTGAAGTAATTATTACAACCGATATCCTTTAATTATCTGTTTTTTCCGATACAATCATTATCTTTCTGTACAATTTTTATATCCTCTGTAGCGCTTTTGTTATGAGAAGAGTGAATTCTGATGTCTTAAAATAAATCATATTATCATATTCGTCTCTTTTCAAGATTTTACCACAAACGTCTCTCATCTCTTAAACCTCTTTACTGAACAACTTAATTTATAACACGTCATCTTAAGTCTCACCGCATTAGGAAAGCCACTAACCCTTTCCTTTGTGTTTTACCTATCGACCACATTTATTGCCATAAAGCGTTAAACCAATCTAAACAAATACTTTTAAGATTACCATTCTATTATCACATATATTTGATGCTGACAGAATTATATCTACATAAAAGCTTTCTATACCTGTAGCGGTTACCTTTTAATTGAATTATATTAATTGAATAATCGTTTGTTTTTTTTTTTCAGTGTGTTCACGAGTGCATTGGAAAGAAGACAAAAATAGTAAGTAATATTAAAGTAAAAACCGTTTCTATTTTTTCGGTTTAATTATTTATTAAAATTTGAACCATTTATCCTACCCAACTAAAGGGCATTTGTATCTCTCTCTCACTCTCTCTCTCTCTCTCTCTCTTTGTGTGTCTATTCCCCTTAGATTAGCAGCGGAATATACCGATCACTAGCGTAAAATCCCAATTCGTTAGTACATGTCTCGTGGTGGTCAAGTATATACTTGGCCGGTCTCCGTGGCGCGAGTGGTAGCGTCTCGGCCTTTCATCCAGAGATCCCGGGTTCGAATCTCGGTCAGGCGTGGCATTTTCACACACGCTACAAATCATTCATCTCATCCTCTGAAGCAATACATAATTGCACCCCTAAAGGGAACCCTCCGGTCCCGGAGGTAAAAAAAAAAAGAAGGTGTATACTTGTTATGTTATTATATATCGATATATATGTGAAATATATATTAATAATATATCGTTTTATATTATAGTATGCGATTGTTCTTGTTCATAAAATAATGAACTATAACAAAATGTAGGCGTCGGAATATACCGATCATTAGCGAAAAATCCTGATTCGTTGGTACCAGGGGATAATCGTTGGTTAGGGATAAATTTCTAATTTAACTTTCGTTATATCAATTTTCAAAAAAAAAAATATATATATATATATATATTTTTACCCGAGGTAATCAATTTTAGACACCTAATAATCCCATTCCGAGACACCGCTCGCAGGACAACCTACCTGGAGGACTTAGCTGCAGAGGCGTGCCATAGGTACGCCCTCCACAGCTAAGCCCACCAGGTAGTAAGAAGTGTAAAATAGGTATTTGTGTCTTTATACATAATAATATATTATATGGCTGGCCTAAGATTGTGCAAGACGACACCTCACTTTATGTCGTACATCCCATCCCACCTCAATGGGCTGTGGGAAGTTTGATTATTATCCAATAATTGAACACACTGCAACGTACAAATTAGGAAAGGAAGAAGATATACATTATTAAAAACAGAAAAAAAAACAACAATATTTTTCAGCTATAAGAAAATAATTTAAATAATATAAAATTGATTTTCTTTCTATACTACAGAAAAAAGTACATATAACTGAAAAAAAAGTTCTAGGAATTTTATAACGTTTTAATATTCAAGAATTAGTAATCAATAGAAGTTGAAGTATTTTAAATATAGATAGATCTCAAATAAAATGATATGAAGAAATTTATCACTTTAAAAATATATAAATAAAATTAAAAAAAAGAGTATATAAAATACAAATAAAAAAAAAAAAACTTTATATTATAAAAGTAATGTAAAAAGATAATTTTATTTCTAATCGATACACACGTAAAAAATATTCTTAAGAGATTTTTTGAGAGAAAAAAGCTCTAATAGGTTCATGTGGAAAAAAATTCTGGTGTTTTGAAAGCGATACAACAAATTTTTGAAGTGTTACCACGAAATGTTATCCTTGATATGTTATTCAACAAAGATTTATTTCATATTTATAAACAAATAATTTTTCTATATTTTAAATAAAACTATTATGGTAAATTTAAAATTTCACGGATTTAATAAAATAATTTGATTTTGATATTGCATGGAAGTGAAGACGATAAAAAGTGTATTAAGCGTAAGAATAATGCAATTAATAATTCTATTTCTAAAAATATAGGATATGACGTAACATCAAAAATGTGTACAGAAAAATAAATTATAATAGTACTATTAAGACCGATATATATATATATATATATACACACACACATACATTTTTTTTATGCATTCCAGTACTACTCATAATATTACTATTATTAATATTGCATTTTATATCAACAAATAGTTAACAAATTAAAATGATCTTATTATAAGTATTGATGAAATTCGGTAAAAAATGTTTGAACTTGGGTATAGTAAAACTGACTTCCACAATTTACACCACCATCTCTAATAGATTTAATGAGTTGATTTCCAGAAATATGCAAGTAGATATACAGTTGAACAAAAGAGTTAATAGTTTTCCTTTAGAGACTGAGCTAGTGAATTTAAATTTTAATGTTCATCAACTCCTGAGTTGATTAAGATTAAAATATCAATAAATGAATAAAAAATTATTGATTCAGAGGTTCATTACAACAGAAGTAATACATCCTACTAGAACTTGCATCCGTGAACATCCACGTTCGAAAAAGGAGGAGATGTACCAGAAGGCAAGTATAGCGGATGCGGAGGCATCGTTTATCCGCGGTTGGCAGAAGAGATGGAATCGGTCGACGAAGGAAATCTGTAGAACCTACAGACTTCCTCGGACCTCCAAAGATGACTGCAAGCAAGAGGAACTAGAGTAACAGTCGACCCGGTTCTTAACCGATCACGGCCGCCTTAAAGAACTATTGTATGCGCGGGTATTAAGACCCTCCGCAGAGTGTGATTATCGTAGAAGGGAGGACATCGAAGAATACACTGTGTTCGAGTGCGCACACTTCCCCTTGTAGCACATGGAAGTACCCCTGAGAAATTTCGGCAGGCTTATTTCAGATAACATCATCCTGAAGACCGAACGGATCTGCACAAAGACGGCAGAGGAAAAACAGGAATGAATTCAACCCGATTTTCCCTTGGAAATGTGTTCGAATTAAAACCACCTTCGTCCCCAAGGAGTAGTAAAAGATAAAGAAGGTTGCTCTTCTTTATCGTTTACTACTACTCCTTAAACGTAAGTTATCTTACGTTTTACTTTCCCACTTACAGCTCTATTGCTGCTACAATAGCACTGCTATAACGGGAACTATAGAAATCAGCTAAAATTTTATATATCGGTATTATTTCAAATGTCGTTTCAAGACCCTCTCTTAGTCCAAAAGGGATAAAAATATTTACAGAAACTTCGGGAAGATACATGTAGTGCATCCTGAAGAAATATGTAGTGTATTGGCCAATATTTTCATCAAAGTTTTCTCACTGGCTCTACCTAAATTCTTCGAAATGGCTCAAAAGATTTCTATGTACGGGCATGGATGGGAATAAATTTTGGACAAAATTATAAATAAAAAAGGAGGGCGATAATTTTTCCCATTTTTAATTTTAAAATTGTTGTATAGTAATCGTAGAAAATTGAGCTTTAAATACGGTGAAAGTACTTTAAAATTATTTAAAATTCCAAAATTTTAAGTCACGGATTAATCGTGGAGGGATAATAAATGTTATTTCTAAACAGTTTTTATCTGGTATCTCGAAAACTCGCTGACCAAAAAAGTTGATATTTACTTATACATATTCCAGGTTTACTCTAATTTTCGACCCCATCGAACAAACGGGGTATGTGGGGTACACATATTTCTTTCATTAAAATAATTTTTTTAGCCTAGTTGAATAACATTGAATGACGTAAATATTACTCCAATAAATAAACTTTTAACAAACAAAAAAAAACAAGCAGTTGAAAGGAATCCGTACTTAAATATCTTTTTTTTATGTTTAATATTTACGTATATACCTAATTTTATGCAGTTGGATTTTAAATCCAACTCTACATAATATTAATGCAGATGACATAGCAACTTTTAAAAAAAGGCAAAAAATGTTATAATCTGTTGTAATTTCTATTGTTAAAAATTTTAAATGAGATAACTGTCAAGGGAGTGAAATCTGATGAATTTTTTTTACATAAATATACTTCAAATACAGTAAAACCATAATGATGAAAAGGTTAATCGGTTAAGGAAGTTAATTAGGTGTAAATTCTTTTACTAATTGTTTTCATGCTTACTCCATCATGCATTTTATACTGCACAATTTTTAAGGTTGTGGTTGCATTTTAGAATAGTGTGATTAAGATGACAAAATCGGACGCAACTTTTTTACTGAATTTTTTAATCTTTTTCGTAATTGGGAGTCAAGTCTGTTCATTTGCCCGTTCAATCGATCCAGTAAACACACTATTTTCATTATTGATATTATTTATAAGCAAGAATAAATTTTATTAGTGATTTTTATTTAATAATAATATACACAATTTTTAATTCGTTTAAAATAAAATTATTAATACCACGGTACTAATGATTTCTTGAATTTTACCTTAGTAAAAACAGAATTATATTGATAATAATTGTTTTAATTAAATTTAGATAAATATTACTTAACTAAATATTGTAATATTGTCAATTTAAACGTTTTCTGAACGTAAGAGACAGCGCGGGAATACTTTGTCAATATTTAAGTATCAATATGACGTTTCTTGCATTGTGCGTTATCTGACGATTCAAACTAATGTGGGGAAAGGTTTTGACAGCATTTGAATAAGAACTGCATAAGTAAAATGGAATACAGCAGAAACAAGTATAATAGAAACATGATTCACGAGCTTAAATATTATTTTTCTTTTGATAAATATATATTCGTAAACAATGACAAATCGGACTCAGAATTGGTTTTTTGAAGATTTTAATATTTTTCACAATTGTGAGTCAAATTTATTTCTTGTACCCGCCATAACGAAAATATTTACATAATTTTTGTTGTAGAAAAAAATTAAAAACAAAAGCACGTATAGAAAGTTCATAATGTATAAACTAATAAGTAATACGTTATTTTAATTATTTACAATAAAGTTTTTATTTATATTATTTCATTACTTAATACATCATTGCATTTTTTCATACCGAAAAGAAAACATTATTTTCTTACGTTATACTTTTACGGTAAGTATTAGCAGTGTAATATATATAAAGCGTCAGAGTTAAAGCGATACCGATAAGAACAGATTTCTCTGGGAGTAAGAACGATCAGTTAACAGATAATTTATGTAGTAAAAGATAGACGGTATCACATATAGAGCTTTTCTTTCTTTTTCCTTTTTAGCCTCCGGGAATTACTGTTCAGGGATTACTTCAGAGAATGAAAGAAGATGATATGAACGAGTGTAAACTAAGTGTAGTCTAGTGCAGTCTCAGTTCGATCATTCCTGAGATGTGTGGTTAACTGAAACTAACCAACCAAGAACACCGGTATCCACAATCACCGGTGTTCTAAATCGGTAGATTTAGAACACCGGTATTAAAATCGGTATAAAAGTAACTGCCTTTACTAGGACTTGAATGCTGGAACTCTCGACTTCCAAATTAGCTGATTTGCGAAGACGCGTTCACCAACTCGGTGGGTTATCACAAATAGAGCTGAATATCGATTAAATTTCATGGATCGGTTTTTCTATTCAGTGAAAAAGGCGATGGAAACCGCTTCGTTCATAATTTTCCTTAGTAGACGTAACATTAGATACTATTAAACTAGATAATGGTTGTGTTATTTTCTGTAGGGAATTTTGAATTTTATCTGTCTGCCAATAAACTGTATGGTACGCAACACGGAATAAATCACTGCCACAATCATTTTTTATAATATAACACTGTTAAAAGAAAATGGTAAATAATAATAATAATAATACAATGAAAAATTAATAATACGTATATAACACACATTAAATCTATAAGTATCAAAAACGGCCAGAATTTTTTTTTTTTTATAATCTATACGTGTTTCCATAATATACACAAAATTCTTTATAAAGATTAAATTTCATACATACAAATCAATCGTAAACATGTTATAACAATTTAAAAATAAATTCTATAGAGTTTTTAATTTATTTCATGTTATTATCACTCTCCATAAGGTGCGTAAACATCCGATGTAGATACCATATGACTTCCTTGTACGCCTATTAAATTACATAAACACATTTTTTTATTAAATGAGAAGTACATAAAATTTACTATAAAATCTACTTCCTACAAGGAAGTAAAAAGGATGGCGTGTGGGTTGGTTTATTTTTTTACGTGCTCACATCTTTATTTTAGCTGCTATTGGCGCAGAGTGGACCAATGGTGGTGCGCCGGGCGGCTGCGCGCAGCGCACGAATCATTCATTCGTTCGAACGATTTATACTTCACGAACACTTCCTTCGTCCGACCGGTTTATACTTCTTAATACGATCGACTTATCTAAAATTATATTTTGTGTTTTGGGGATAAAAAAGGAAAACATTGGGATTAGAGCTGCGTTAAAAAATTATAACTGAAGAAAAATGTTCAGGATTTTGAAGCTTTCGTTTTTATTGTTGTAGTACGCTAAAAATTCATGAACGTTTCAGTTCAATTTGCAAAAGCATTTAACAAAATTAAGTGTAATGAAACGTAAACTACGTAAAATTTCTTGTTTCTATTTAACTTGAATTTTTTTTGCCAATTTAGATCAACGAAGATGGTTCCTTAAGTCCTGATGGCATCAGACAATACGCAAAAGAAAACATGTTTACTGAAGATTGGTCAAAAGAATTAGGAGGAAAAGCAGTAGAAAAATGTTTATCACAAAATTACAGTAAGTTAATTGTACAAAACTATATCCTAGTATTAATATATTTGTTTTTATTTTTTAACCCAAAAACGTTTTAAATATTCTTCTACTCTAAAACCTATGAAGTTATTCATATAATAAACAGCACAACTGTAAGGCTGTTAGCTGCTTACGTAATATATCTCTAGTATACGATAATAGTTACGTAAAGATTATATTTAAAAACGCAGTAACAATTTTAATTACTTTTTTTTTAAAAACCTGTACTTTTTTACGCTTATAAATCAGCTATTCAATGAATTTTTAATTAATGATACCGACAAATATTTAATTTTACTTAATTGAGGAGTCTTTCTATATATGCTTACATAAATAAATTTTGACGGTAGTAATCTTTTTATCTAATCTAGTCTGATATTTAATTGAATATAAACTTTTATGGTACGTTTCCATAAAACACTTTTATTTCTGCGTTTATAGAAATTAATATAGATTTATTTATTACTTAATATATTGCAATTAATATTATATATCTGATATCAAAGCAAACAAAGATAATAAATTCCTATTAAAGAAAAATAAATTACTTCATTATTGTATTACTTAACACACAAACTAAAATTCAGTCAACATAATTAAATTATGATACAGTAATGGTTTTAATATACAGAAGAAAAAGGAAAATATATAGAACAACATTATTATTAGAAATATCTTCTTAACAGCGTTTTGTTAAAAAGTACTTAAAATAAATTAATAATTGTGTCATAAATATACATCGGCATGGTTTCAAATTAAAATATATATATATACATTAATACTGTTATTCATTTTATGGTGTGTTCCTGGCTCGATCAGGATATTGAGAAACTAACAAATACAAATGCTTAACTAATTAATTAACTAATTGTTCGACCTTAACTAACCTATTCTCTAACATATTAAAGTCTAATCTTAAAACCAACTAAATCAGATTTAATACTTTTTCCTCACCTCTTACGTTCAGTACTAAAAGTACCTAATTTATTCTCAATATGAGATGTTTTTTTTATCATTTTTCATATATTTTCGTTCACATTCTTTTCCATTCTATTCATATTTTATTTTATACCTTTTCAATTAACTTACATTTTCTTTCACGCTTTCACTTATTTGTGTTATCAGTGCAATAATGTTCTAATCAGTAGCGGCCATCTTATTACTAATAAATGACAATTATAAAAAAAAATGAAATAAAATAAATAGGAAAATGTTATCGATAATTTACAAAACTAACTAACGTCTCAAGTAAGTACTCCACTGTGGAACACTAAAAAAAAAAAAAAAATTATCAAATATTTCAACTACAAAACGGTCTATTTTTCTGTATTACTTCTTAGAAAGTAATTTAGACCACATTTGAAACTATCTGTGAAAACACAAGTCACTCGTCCTATCTTCGCTAATTCAACAGATCATAGAGACCCAGAACCTCTATTTCCAGGACATTTTCTCATAGGATTTCCACTCCTTTGCCTGAACCAAATTACCAAAAAATTAAAATAAATCGCTTATGTCGTCGGCAATTACTCCAAAAATTCATACAATCTATATGGAGACGATGGTCTAAGGACTACTTACATTATTTTCAGCGACGCAATAAATGGCGGTTTCCATAATCTTTGTGTTGTAGATTTAGAATTAATTACCGACGAAAATTCGTCACCTATGAAACATGGAATTATCACCCAGGTTTACCCGGGCTCAAACAAACAATTAAGAGTTGTTGAAAATATTAAGTAACTAAATCGCTATCTTCATTACGATTGTAGTCTGATGTCTTTTACATCAAAAATATTGTTTTTCAATACCGTTTACAATTATGCGTGACAAACTTAACATTTTAACTTAAAATGTTTGAGTTCTCCCAAGGGGTCGAAGGGGATTTGCGATCACATACCGAAAGGTAAATCGCAATGAGGTAAGAGCATCTGCTAAATTTCATTTCTTTTATATTTAATTATCGAAAAGTTCCAAATTATTCTCATAATTTAATAACAGTCTGTGTATATTTTAACGATACGGAAAACGGTATAATATAATAAAAAAATAAAAATTTCAAACTGGATGCGTTGCGTTTGTAAACCCCGTCATCCTCATCAACATGTACGTACATAAAATAACAAAATAAACAGAAAAATTGAAAATAAAAAATACAATATTCAATCAAATAATTCTTAAAAACCGCTTAAAAACATTATTTCCACTAGTTTATATAATGAGAACCGGTCAAAAATATTACTTTTATTGTTTAAGAGAATTCCAGGGTACAATCATCTTAAAAACTATCTGACCGACATAAAAATCTGCACTTGGACGGTCTCCTCCAGTAAATTATAAGCTCTTAGAATTTGATTTCTATATAAACGATTTTTCACTGTTTTTTTATTTATCAGTTTTTTATATTAATAACCGTTTATATAACACATTGTTTTTTTTCGTATTTAAAGATAGTTTTTAATAAAAAAGTAAATAAAACTGAGGTAAAATACGTTTATAGAAATGACACAATTTAAAGAACCCGACATATTTTCAGTTAAAAAAACGGACACATGAAGATGAAAATGATGTTTTAACTATATGTATTTAGCTATGTAATTAATATTAAATGACTTTCTAGTCATAGAAAAAATAAGGTTTAAAATTAAAAAAAAAAAAAAAAATCCATGGACAGAATAAAATATTTGGAAAAGTCTATTTAGTTAGTTAAAGGACATTATAGATTGGTACAGGAAATTTGTGTTAAACTAATTAAATTAATGCAGAAATAAATCATGTCAATAAAACCTTAACCTGAACCTTTCCAAATAAGGGTTCAGTATCTGTATTTATCATTGTACTGCGTATTGCGGTATAATATACTAATATATGGTAATAACATAAACAAATTATAGCATGTATTCTAATTTCAGATCAGTAACTTAATGTTGAGTCACACCATTATGTAGGCTTCCTGTGATACATCCATTATGTATCATGACTACCAGTTCATAAATTAACTTTTGTCATAAGCAAAATATATTTTGTATGTAAAAATCTTTTTATGTATATGAAGAGATTTAATTTTCAGTATGAATGTAAACACATTATAGAATATACTTAAATAAAATTGTCCTCGTATGATTATAGATCACATGGTAAAAATGGAAGATATGGAAGGAAAATGCAATCCAACATCAGTCCAATTCCAATACTGTTTATGGAGAGAAATTGAAACTGTAAGTATACATTTAGCTTTTAAAATTTATTCTTAAAATATTTACTTTATTTTTGCGTTACACGTCAACAAATATACTATTAAGTACAATTCTTCCTGATCTTTAATTAACAAATCACCTAATAGTCGTTCAACAATTAAAGAAACGAATGGAAACAGCAGAGAAATAATTTAATATGATAAAATGTCTCACCTTCAACAAAAAATGCCTTCTAACAAAAAATGTCAGCTGATAAATTCCCGTCATAAAAAAATGTTTTGTTTTATTTGATAATGTCGGCTCTGCTTAAACATGTACCATAGAAGAACAGCGTGTTAATTTTCATTTCTAAAAGTTGAAAACTGGCTGAAATACATTACGCGGATGTTCATATAGTACGGTAAAAAGTATACTAAACGTGGAAAGTTTCGTATTGAACAATTAAATCGGCCAAAACAAGTGATACCGAGTTTCATCGGAGCGGAAAACCGGTGGCAGTTACGACTGACACTTTGCAAAATTGCATTAATAATTTTATTGGCTAAGGCACAACAATTTTGGAAATAGCTGAAACTGTAATGCAAGTATCGGTACTGTCATTTCCATTATCGATGATAAGCCGAATTACCAGAAAACGTATTCGAGGTGGGTTCCGAGACGGTCGTCTGGAAATTCACAAAGACCCACAATTCACATTTTTGGTCGGCAGTAAAACAACGACTTTTAACGGAAAGTAATACTTTTTTATGTAGTATATGTTACGAGGAAATTTGAATTCATCATTTTGAGTCGGATTCCGAACGTTAGAGTAAAATGAAAATATTGCCCGCCTGGAAAAAGTTTATTTTACTATTTTACTTAGAAAAAGTAAAATTACTCCACAGAAAAATAATTTTGATTTAAAAAAGACTTAGAATCAGCTGATATTAAAATTCCACGATTCTACTGTACGAAGAATATTTCTGAGAAGCGGTTGCAAGGTACGAAGGCCTATAAGAAAACTTCTTACGGGCGCAATGAACGAGAAAAAGCTTCTTTGGCCAAAAAATACAAAAACTGGAGTGTTGAGACTTGTAGAAAAGTAATTTTCTAGTTAAGGGCTTAAGCGTGTAACATGTGCGAAGAAGAGATGATGAGCGGGTTTCGCCGAAACACATCAAACAAGTTGTACAGCATTCTTTAAAAAAAAAGTTTTGGGGATGCTTCAGCTACTTTGGATTTACAACTTTCGTGCCTATCTCCTGGATGAGGAACAGTGAAAAGTACCTCCCATTATTGGAAAATAGAATTTTACCTTAGAGAAACTTAGAGATTTACTTAGTCTAAAACGCTGTTTTTCAACAAGATTTGGTTGGGCTTCTGCCACTCATAAAGGAAAGTTAAGCTTTTCAGCTATCAGAAATGGATTCAGTTGTTTCGACCGGTCTGGAAATTGACCTGTACCCAACTGAAAATTTATGGGCAATTGTGCAGAAAAGACTGAGAAAAATGGATTGCACTGTGAAAGAGAAGATAATCTGTGCTTTGATAAAGATGTGGTTTCGCAATCAAGAAATTAAAGAACTATGTAAACAACTTATAGATTCAATTCCTAAAAGAATTGAAATGTTTATTAAAGAGCGAGGAGAACACATTAAATACTGTAATAAACACTGTACATTCTTTATGTGTAATAAATTTAATTAATTTAGAAAATATACTCTTGTTCACATTAATTTGGACAAGATTGTAAAATTTAGGGCCGTAATCTTTTTGGAAGATAATATCCGCCCTATACATCTGAAAAGACACAGTAAGCAGCTCTTCGGATGCGGCAGTGTTGCCGCATCCAAACGTACAGTCCTGATCTCGCATCATCAAATTTTTTTCTTTAGTCCTCTCAAATTGTTCTACGGGGGCATCTAGTTTGGCAACAATGAGCAGCCAAAAATACTATACAAGAACGGCTCAGACACCGAGCCGAACAATTTTTTATTACTGGAATAAGAAACCTGACAGAAATATGGGTCGGTTGCCTAAACGTAGTCAGGAATTACGTTGAAAAGTAGTGTAGAGTTTCGTTGTCCTGGAATAAATAATAATTTTTCTAGTTATTTATTTCTGCAATTTTTGAACGATTCTCACATTTTCCGAAAAAATTCTTCTCTCATGTTTACCCAGAAAGATAAGTCAAACAACTGAAGAACGCTAATAATATGATTTAATTATATCAAGCAGATTGAATTGACTTTAGAAGAAAAAATTTGCGCATTAAAAATTGTATAATAATATTTATAATTATCTAGCAGACCCGGCAATGCTTCGCTATTGGTAGATTTGAGTATATATATATATATATATATATATATAGATTAAATGAACACAATTGAAAGTTTTATAAAACATTAACAAAATGAACATTACGGAACCACAAAATTTAACCTTTCCATTTTTCCCTTTTACCCTTTCCTTTTCTCCCTTTTCCATTTTCATTTTACCATATTCCCTTTCCTTCCCCATTTCTCTTTCCTTATTTCCCTTTCCCCAATCCTCTTTCCCTTTCCATTTACTCTTCCCGTTTTTATTTTTTCCATTTTCCTCTTCTTCCATTTTACTTTTTCCGATTTTTCCCTTTCTCCCCGCGCGTAAATCGGTCCAGTAGTTTTTTAGTCTATAGCGGACAAATATCGGAAACGTTGAAATGGAATCGTAAAATATATAGTATAGCGTGTGTTGCTTTTACGTCCAACAGATAACGCTGTTTTATTTTTTTTTTAAAAAAAAGCATGTTTTACCTATCACAAGTGTGACATATATATAATGGTAAGTATATAAAAACACGCAGGTATTTGAATGCAATGGTATATCAAAATTTCAAACCAATCGGTGAACAACTTTCAGAGATTTAAGATCTTGAACAAACGAACAATTACATTTTTATTTATAAAGATTTTATGGATATCTGTATAAAAATGATCGTAATATAAAAAGCTGGAAATGATGTTGCCGAAATTTTCTTGAATTTGCTTAGAGCTTAAAATTAAAGTTAAACCCACTATGGAAAAAGTATTTTTACTAACTTGCGGTTTTTTACAAGAGTTTTTGAAACCAAAAGAAAATCTGGTAAACATATCTCTTAAACCGGTAAAAAATATAAAAAATTATTAATTCAACCCTCCCTAAGATACTTTTTCGTAATAAACAAAACTCCATTAAAAATGAGAAAATTATGGAATATTTAAACAAAATATTATAATTAAAATTAAAATACAGTGATTAAAATTATAATTATAAAAATAATTGTCACTTTTAAATATATATTTATACCTGCGATAAATACTTCCCGATCTGATAAGTTTATTTTTTTTATAAATATCGGAAAAAAATTCAAGTTGTGTCATCAGAACCGAATTTAACAGTAATTCTTGTTTTTAAAACTTACTGCATCGAAGTACGGGTAAAAGTAATATAATGATATCTTTCTAAATAAGTTTCCTTTTTAATTAAATTTTTAGGAAAGTTGTTTGTCTGTTTACGGGTGTGTTTGTGTAAAATATTTTAAATCGATTTATTAATACGTAAGTCTTCATCCAATCTCATTTAAACATTTTTATTTTTTTTCAGAACTGCCCCGAATCTAAAATGGATACAAGTAAGTACTAATTACATTATTCGATATATAGTTATGCACATAACAATTATTTACGGTTAAAATAATAAGAGAAAGAATATATAAGTAAAAACATTTAATATTTTGTAAAATTTACCCAAAAATTACTTTTTTCGACTCAACTTTCACTTTATTTTAACGAAAACAGTATAATTAAAGAGTTTAATATATGAGAGTTATTTGAAATACGAAAAAACGGTAAATAAGAAAACAAATTGTAATTTATTTATTTCTTCTTTAAGATAAACCGCTCGTTAAATTAAGAAGATAAACAAAAATATCCAGTGTTACTAGAATGTAATTTTATAGAAGGAATTAAGAGACCTTGTTTACCCTACTGAGGTGCGTCATACTATGATTTTTTTTATAATTCTGCCACTATAACTGTATAGAAAAGTAAATTAGCAAATGTTATATTCAAAAGACCGATTTATTATGAATATTCAACTGAAAACTTATACGTATAAAATTCATCCTTCGTTAGGTTTAATAAAATTTAAAACTATAATTATGTCATTATCAGTGCTGCTGACAGTATAAGTTAGCTTAAGGCCTGAAAGCATTAACCATCGTCGGAAAAATAATAGCAAAATCTTTTCTTTTTTTTTCGTAGTAAAATACAATTAAAGTCTTAATATATTAATACTAATTTCCGTTAATTTAATTACAAAACAAATACTGAAAATGCGGGTCAACTGTAGGAAAGAAAGTTATGCACCAAGAAAAAAGCTTAAGAATGATATAAAGGAAAAATTTAAAGAACATAAAACTCATTGGAGGAATGGTGCTCGACAAGAGGAAGCGGACACCTACCCGTTCAAGTGACAAACAGCGTCACTTCGACCCATATATATTATAAATTGCTCATACAGTTCATAATTAAGGACAGACAGTTCGTTACCCCTATTTTGGATAATATTTTTGTTTAACTGTAATTAAAGTCCTTTTTCACGAAATGAAGTTTTAGGATTCATAATAATCGATAATACTGATACTCCTTCATAATAATTCAGCAGTATTACCGACAAAAATTAATAACATTTTTGATAAGTACGAGTATTAGGATGATTCCAGTCGTCATTTTTTATTCCTTGATTACGGAATCGTTTTTACGATTCCTCACCATAACAGAAAAGAAAAACTATACTTCAGAGTTACATTTTTAAAATATAAATAAAAAAATTTATTTGTAAAATTCCAAATAAAGAAATTAATTTAAAATGATGTAAAAATATTAAGTCACCTTAGTAATGGACACTAATATGATCATTATAACATAAATTTAGAATGAGTCGTCTCATCGTTAATTAACTGTCCATTAGAACAGTCCTCAAAGTAAAATTTCAGAGAAATATCAAACTGGCAAAATTGTTTCACACAGGTCGTATGTATTGAGAAAACTAATAAATATATACGAGTAAATATTTTTTTTTTTGTCGCAACTTTTAATTTATAATCGGTTCCAATTTACCGGAACCATAAGTAAATTTGAATTAAAAAAAAGAGACGCAGAGAGGGTTTCCATCGAAATTCCACAAAGAAATGTATATGTATACATCTTATACAATATACATAAATACAAAAACATAAATAATTGTATACAAACATGAGTCCAAGAAGTAGACAAGTTCATAACATAAAAAGCAAACAAAACAATAAAAAAAAAAGAATAACTAACTCAAATAATAACTAATGAAGCGTAGAAACAGTAAAACAAATCGAAGGTTCAAGAAGTGTAAGCGAGGAACAAACTGAAAAATTTTTACGACACACCAAACCGCAGGGTAGCTGATTCACCTCAAATCTCGGAGAACTTACATATCTAATACATGCTGTCGCTTTATGCGCCTTAAGTTCTCGCTATTAAACAGGTTAACTGTGAGCCAGTTCACATGTTACGTCTCGTTTTTTATCTTACACCGAGTCACCGTATCTCCTCTCGAACGTTTGGCGTTCGAAAACCGTGTATTTCAGTGTTTTTCGCAAACCACGGCGCTTCTGTTATATTTCTCAATAGTTTTTGCCGTACGACTTCGATACTACTCTCGCTTATCGTATCCCACAGTGAGAATCGGTTTCAGGACCGCTAAATAAAGCGATTGCTTGTTAAATCATGATAGTTGCGACCCCTTGCCTAACAACCAGTACATCCTATGAACTTATGTTAAGCTGCATCCTTTTCTCCCTGACATGAATTCTGCACGTAAGACGGTGATCCAAATGCAGTCCTAGGTATCGCACGCTAATACTTAATATCGTAAACTAAAAATACCTGATTTCCGACGGAGGATTAAAAAACGGTGACGAAATGCTTTTTTTTCAAATATCTCTAAAAATAAAATAAATAAGTAAAAATTGACTTCATATGGCAGAATATGAAGAAAATTTTGAATAAAATAAGTTGTTTTTTTTTTAATATTGTAGATGGAATAATTTTTAAGTAAAATCGATCTAAGGTAAGACGTTTTCTTAAAGAGTGAGTAAAGGAAGAAATTAAATAATTCCAAATTTAACATTACTTAATGTAGCCTAAGTTCTTAAGTTATTGATTTATAAAAATAAAAGTTAGCTTTGTCCCATATATTTTTATTTTTTTTAAATAAAAAAAATTCTTATTCCAGCGATCTTTAATGGTTTTCATTTATAATTTTTTATTAGGACAAGACCGTTAATAATTTTCCAGTGAAATTAAAACAAGGTGTAAATTTTATACTACGTTTTCTAAATAGCTGAAATTTAAAAAAACAGCTATTTTTTGTACGTAAAAATAGACAAATCATTAATTTTAAAATATTGGTTTTTAATAAATATATGTTAGTTATAATGGTGAACGAAAGGAGAATTCCCAGACTTCAAATTAATTTTAAGAGAAATCTAATCCGAGTGCTCAAATATTAAAAAAAAAATATATATTTGATTACATATAAAAAATTATTTTTCAAAAAAGGTTTTATTTAACTACTATTAATATTAACATTAATAAAAAAAACGGAACCAAGTTAGAAAAACCCTCTGAAAAGCAAAAAATAAGAATTAAATCAACTTGAGAATTTTAAACAAAAAAATATAATATATTAACAAATATAAAAATGCACTGAAAAGTAAAAAATAAATTATATAAATATCTAATAAATAAATGTAATAATTATTACATTTTAAAATTAAAAGTAATGAAAATATTTAGTTAAATAAAAGGGTGGCGGAGTTTTTATAACATTCTTTTCGAATAAGTATTTATAGAGATTTGCTGTATTTTAAAATATATTTTTTGTTTAATGAGGTTGTTTAGTATATTTATATACTTTATCTGTAATAAAATAACTCAAGTTTTAATTATTTTATGGTTCAAATTTGTACCGAGATGACCTTTAAGAGTTAATAAGATTAAAAATAAAAATTAAATTTAGAAATCTTGCACAAAGTTATTACATTTTGACGGTATCTGAAAAAATATGAATTATTATCATTATTATAATTGTAATCGTAATTATGAATTCATTAAATAAAACTTCATAATTAATTAAAATGAAACTTTTAGCGGAAAGAGTGCGTTCAATTTGACTTGGATTACAAGCACAATTCGAAGATGAACTTTAACTATGTGGGAACACGTACAAAGAAAGCGAGTGGGTGCATTTTCCCAGATTGTTACTTGTAGCAAGTCAGTCTCAACTGGAGAGGTTCCAGCAGACCTTTCCGCCTCCTCGCGTCGTTATTGAAAATGAAGATTAATTGTTGTAAAAATAAATGTTGTGTTTTAAATAAATTATAAATACTGCGCCACGCTTTTATTTAACTAAATATTTTCATTACTTTTAATTTTAAAATCTAATAATTATTATATTTATTTATTAGAAATTTATATAATTTATTTTTTACTTTTCAGTACATTTTTATATTCGTTAATATATTATACTTTTTTTTAAATTCTCAATTTGATTTAATTCTTATTTTTTACTTTTTAGAGGGGTTTTCTAATCTGTTTCCTTTTTTTATTAATGTTAATATTAATATTAGTTAAATAAAAGCTTTTTTATAAAATAATTTTTTATATGTATCAAATATATTTTTGTAATTTTTTTTGTATTTTTTTTAAGACTAAAAAAAAGTAAAAATATTTATTTTTACACATCGATTTGGTACACGTACGTGTACCAAATTTCAAACATTTTCATACGATAGTTCATGAGAAATGAAAATTTTCAACTAAATGCATGAATTTAGCGTAGGGGTAACGGGTGGGGGTGGGTCATATCAAATTCCGACACCGTAGTGCTGTATTGTCATCGAAGTTACATAGGTGTACCAACTTTCATTGATTTTTCATACGATAGATCAAAAGATATAGCAGTTGCACGATTTGATTATTCCTAAAGCGAGTTAAATAAAAGCATTTAAAAACAGTTACAGCATTTCTATTAAAGTACAGGTAGAAAATTAAAAATCTACAATCCCCCATCATATTAAAAAAAAAATTAAAACTATAAATTAATTTTATTATTAATCACAGCCCGTTAGTATTGATATAAATTAATTATATAATAATTTCCACTTACCAGCTATTTTTATTATTATGTCCTAGCGCTTTCGGATATTAATCCATCATCAGGAACGTTTATATGTTATGGATTATAATTATTTCCTACACAAATTAATATATTAGATGAATTGTGAATTTTTTAAAAACGAAAATTATAAATACAACAATTGATCGTCAAAATGTAAAAATATAGTCGATGTTATCAGTCATGTCAGTATGAAGCTCTCGATTGGACATAATAATAAAAATAGTTGATAAATAGAAATTATTATATAATTAATTTATAAACTAAATCTCCAAACGTATTTGGTTATGATACAGCTGCGTTTTTTATTACACTTTGTCCTTAAGATTTGCTACATCATTTTTAAAATTGTTATAATTACCTATGTTAATATAATACCTTCTTTATCACGAATTACAACTAAACATACGTAGTATTAAAATATTAAGAGAATATACAACAGAATATTCTGAGTGGCATCACTTCCTGTATCATTCGAACTGTCAAATGTAATTTATATTTTAAAAGTACTGCCGATTACTTTTACTTAATTACTTTTACTATTATTACAATTACTTTTACTACTATTATAGATCTATTTATTCAATATATATAGTTAAATTAATGTTTTATTTTATTTATAATTTCAGAACCAAAATGTATACGCCTACGAGAAAGACTTCGCAAGCTAAATTCTTCAGGAATGTAAATAATATATTATTTATATTGATATTTATGAAATAAAGTAAACCGTTGTTGGGTGCAATAATTTATTAGATAAACTTTCATAAATTTAAATTTTATATTTTTTTTAAATCACTAATGTTATTAATTAACGTTTTCATTTCAACATTATTATTTTAAAAGCAAAATTTTTAAAAAATAAAAGAAAAACTCTTCAAAGACTGGTCAGACTACAATATACTTAAAATATAAAAAACAATATTTTTAAATTTGAAATAAAGGTATATTTATAACATCGTCGCTACAGAAATTATACATTTTTTTCTATTAAAAATAAACAAATTAAAATTAACCTTCTTATTCTTATTTTTCCTATAAAATGTTCATTTTTACACACTTTACTTAATATAAAAACAAACAGATAGAAGAAAAGAATTTATTTTTACTTTAATTAAAATAATTAATTCAACACAATTCCATCAACTTTTTCCACTGATTTAGTAGAACACTAATTTATATAAAATAATATATCGTGCGAGAAAATCAACAAAGAAAATAAAGTTCCGCAAAACGTTTTACCAAATTTAACGACTTAATTACTTACGAGATGTTAGAAAAAAAATTAAAAAAATAGTCCGAGAAATTAAAAAAATGCATACTTGTTTGTTCTAGAAAGGCAATAAATTAAAATAATAAATCCATACGATAACGGTCGTATGGATATATTCTTTTATTTATTTAAAAAATAAAAATAAAAAATAAATAAAAGAATAAAAATCTAACAAAATGCAGTGATATCAACAAAAAAAAATTACAAAGAAATTGTAAACCGTACGGTAAGAGTCTCGCAGATATCATTTCTTCCGCTTAAAAATTTAACAAAATGATAATGATATCAAAAAAGGTTAAGAGACTACATTTCTATTATCAAAATCTGTTATTAATTTAGAATTTCATTTAAAATAAATACATGTTATATATATAGATATACAATAATAATAGATAATAAAAAATGTTTAAGCGTTCCATATAATAAGCAAAAAATATAAAAAAATGTTACAAAACTCTTACTGGCCCGATTTCATTTATTAAACAACGAATAATCGTAAGAATTTTATTATTTATGTAAATGTGATATGTATTACACG
Organism: Lycorma delicatula; assembly: GCF_047948215.1. Classification (NCBI taxonomy): domain Eukaryota; kingdom Metazoa; phylum Arthropoda; class Insecta; order Hemiptera; family Fulgoridae; genus Lycorma; species Lycorma delicatula. Next base: position 45,072,082 of record NC_134456.1, on the reverse strand, counting down.
TAAATGAAATTGGGGCGGTAAGTTTTGTAACAAATTTTTCTATTTTTTGGTTATTATATGTAACGCTTAAACATTGTTAATTACCTATTGTCTATTACAGATATTTAACAAGTATTTTTTTTTAAAGAAAATTCTAAATTAATAACAGATTCTGATAACAGAAACGTAATTTCTTAACCTTTTTTGATATCAGTATCATTTTGTTAAGTTTTGGGGCGGAAGAAATGATACCTGCGAGACTCTTACCGTACGGTTTACAATTTTTTTGTATTTTACTTTGCGAATATGAGCCCTAAGAATCCTGACAATAATAGGGTAAAACTGAGAAAGGATTATTGGAGAGGGGGAAAATTTACATTTTTAGCTAATATCTCAACAATCATTGATTTTACAAAAAAGTATCACGAGACCTACATTTAAGTTTACAAAGTTTCTTGAATTACGATACACCTCATTTTTAACTTTTTTCATTTTTTACCTCCACCTGGGAAGAATGTATAGTATACTATTTTGTCAAAACTAATTTGATAAGTAAGAAACTAAGAAAGATAACAAAAAATCCCATTCTAACACTCTACAGACCTTATTCGCTAGGACTCTCCAGAATCTTAATGCGCGAATAAAATTATAACTGAAAAAAATATTTATCGAATCATCGCATGAATTTTACTGTACTAATTACGATATAGAAAACATTAAAAAAAATAAATGATGTAGTGAATAAAAATATTTGGAATTTGGTTTTCATTACGTCTTGAGGTTTTCCGAATAAAAAAATTAAAAAATAAGCAGGTCAGAACCCTGTTATAGTTTTCTGGCGTCTATTTTCTCTGGAAAGGGTACATGCATAGTCATAAGAATTATATATACAGCGATTCCACTTGTAACAGGAAAAAAAATTGTGTGAATTGTCTTTTTTCTTAATTTGAATATTAGGGTGGAATAATTCTCCTATAACCATGGTGACTTTTAAATACATCCGGGAAAAGTTTTCAACTACGTTGTCATATTTAATATATATATATATATATATATATTTTCATTTAATAATAATTTCATTTTTCAGCAGGCTCTACCTACCTAATTACACCTAGTGACGAGAAATGCATTTTTGCAGCGTGTGAAAAAACCAACCGAACCTGACTTTGATTCGAACAAATAAATTACCGGATAAAAAACAGAGATGCTGCCGCTTCACGGGGGTGAAATCTACAGTCATAGGCTTCAGAAATCATAGTTTCAAATCATAATCTATAAACAAATTACATCATATAAAACATCATATTTTACATTAACGTAAAAGGAATGACCCACATGCCGTCTGCCAAGTTGAACATGCATAATCATGTTAACTGCATGTATGTCCTCTACAAACGTAAACATTTTTATACGCAGGAGCATTTACGGTGAGACGTTCCATTCCCTCGATTTCCCTTCTATTCGGACATAACCTAGAGTAGTTGGGAAAAAGTTAAAATGTACCTTCTATTTAGTGCGATGCCAGATGTATAAGAAGTGCATTTAAATCCAAAATAAATAGACATTTGTGGGGCACATAACATGGTTAAATAGCAATTAATAAGTAACAGATACAGCGTTAGAAGAGTCGGGAGCTTACAAGATACGTGTGCACTGTATCACACCAGTGGAAACGCGAAAACCGCACGATGGGAACTTGTAACTCATGAGAATTACAGTAATTAAAAAAATACAGTCATTCCGGCTAAAATTTTAATATCACAAGTGATATAAAATTTACCATATAAAAACTAATCCTGTTCTACGAATCAGTGCTGTCATAATTAATTTACGCTGATAAACTGTAAAGTTTAATTTAAAATTTTAATTTTAAAGTCATTTTTCTTGAATAAAAAACAATTTTATCTCTCCTATTACGGGTAGCCATTGAATTCTATTTAAAACAAATACTTTTTTTTATTAACCACTCCACTAATATATAACCAAATTAATTAAATTAAACGTCATCCACTAGTGGAATTGGCTAGGAAATAATGTATATAAATAAATCTTTGTTTTGTATGTGCCCTAATAACTCAAAAACTACTAAATTGATTTCGTTGAAAATTTCACAATTTATTATTATTTGTTCCGGAAGTGTTTACATGTTATTAGTTCCATGACACATTTAATCACATAATAACTATCTGAGAAAGTCAATACTGACATAAACAACGAGCGATATAGACGATCTCTCGATATATAAGACATTAAATTTAGTAAAAAAAGTTTTAAAAAACGTTTTAGGTTATTTATTTATACTTTTTTTAGGTATATTTCATAAGAAAGCTACCTATTGTAATGTAAAAGCTACCTGTCTTCGCGTTTCACATACCCCGGAGCTCAAAACCACCGTCAGTTTAAAAGAAACGTTTATGTATGTGTGTGCGTGTGTATTAACTAACGTTCTTGTAGATACCATAACTGCCGTAATTTTGCGCCAATAACTTTCAAACTGATATATAAAATATAGTAACCCAAAATCTCGATCGAGTTTGTTAATAGGAAAAATCGGGTCATGGTGGTTAGAACGGGGAGGGCTTTTTCGAAAAAACAAAATATCGCTATAACTTTCTGATTAAGAAAAGATCGGAATAAAATATGAAAATATCGAATTCGTTTAAAGTTCCTACTATTCTTTTGATAAGGACCTAAAATTTATCTAAGTAAAGCTTTTTGATATCACCAACCATTGGCCCAGGGGGTGGAAAAACGGGGTTACAAAAACAAAAAAATCATACCTCCTTTAATAGAAGAGTATCGATTCGGTTTAAAGTGGTCATTAGTCCTCTAAACATTACCTAAAACCTATGTCTGAAACAATTTTTGATATGATCAAGCCTTACGGCAAGGGATGACCAAAATGTTGCTGGAACTGTAAGAAGATGGGGCTTGTCATATGTTAAAAATGTGAAACATTTTTTCACGTGCAACCATTGTGTACTGAGAAAATTTGAAATGTTTCTTAATTTTAAAGTGGAAATCTTTTTTTACCCCCACTTAGCACCGGTGAAATCAACCTCCGCCTACCGGCACGTGGAAAGAGATTTTTTTAATATTATTTTTATAGTAGTAAGATTGGTGAGGTTTGAACTGTGGTAAAAATTCCGGAAACCATAAGAAGAAAGAAATTAATAGTGAATTAATTTAATGTTTTCGTAACATTAATTCACTAATAATTTTCTTTATTTTTTCGGCTATTCAATTTATACTGAATTGAAAAATAAATAAAAATAATGGTCGTGTTTCTAAACTTTCAATGTATTTGTTTTAAACGGTCTTCATGTATTTTCTCCCAGGTCAAATAATAATAAATTATGAAATTTTCATCGAAATCGGTCAAGTAGTTTTTCAGTTATTAGGACGCACATAAAACGAAGGGTGTCTTCTATTTATATAGATGATGATTAGTCTCATAAGCATGACTCTAATGGAGGGTCCAGGTAGCAAAGCCCTGATCGGCCAAATATCGCTTGACCGCGACGGGAAACGCAAGTAACCATATAGCATGGGCGAAGCCACGATGGGGATGCTAGTAACTAATAAAAACTTGAATTATACATAGACAATAAAAAGAAATGTCCGAAGTATAACGTGATTAATTGACCAAAATATTACCAACGAAAGTCGGTAATATTAAACTAAAAGAAGTTTTTTTTTTTAATAAACCACGACATTCTGTATAACTAATCTTGAGAATTTTAAAGGATATAATAACTTGTTATAAGATTTTAAATAATATATCATCTGTCAATATTATTCATATTCCTTGACGTGAATAAACTTTGTTCAGAAGGAAATTTATAAAAACACATCACAAGAAGTAGGATTATTCCAACATCAAAGATTGTTTAAAAAAAGTAAGCTGCACAAAATGATTATTACAAACTGTATTATGAACTGAAAAATTAAACCTGACCTTAGAACCATACACTTCATCCATGCAAAGTAAAAAAACTATTGTGCACGGCCGATTTTCTCATTCAAGTATGGAAAACTATTCGTTTATACAAAACTTCTTGCGTACATTTTTACTTCCTTGTTCGAAGTAAAGTAAGTATTGTGAACGCGAAAATTTAGGTTTTCACATTTTAAATGAAATATCCATTTTGACCATACCTGAATCCATTTTGACTACTACGTATGTGCTTATGTATCTCGCACAACTCGAAAACGATTACCCGTAAAATGTTGAAATTTTGGATTTAGAATTGTTGTAACTCTAGTTGTCCGCATCCCCTTTAGATTGCAATCTACCGCGCCTAAAGTGTCCAAAAAAAGCCCAAAGTCCAAAAACTTTGGATTTTGTACTTTTTCTTAACTGCAGTAATAAGCCCTTATTGAGAACTTTTGAACGATATAAGTGTTACTTATTTTCATTGGTTGCTGAGTTATAGCCAAATAAAATTTTAATTAATGAAATATTTTGATCTTACAAGGGAAAGGCACATCGGTTCATATCCGATTTCATCTCCTTTTTTAAAATTTTTTTTTTCTTAATTTAAATATATTGATTGATTTATTAATAGTTATTAGCATCTGATTGTAAACAAAGATTTTTACGATAAATAATAATTCAATAAAAATAAATAATATGAAAAGTTATTAATTAAATATAATTTTATGTACTTTTAATTTTTAGAAAATGTATATATAATTTAATAGGCGAACAAGGAAGTCACTGGTGTCCACATCAGATTTTCAGTCCCTTATTAATACAAATATTATTTTCTCTAACGATTATATTAACTAATAAGTATTTAAGTCATCGGATGAGTACGTCTTTCTCTAGTGAGATCAATACTGCATAAAAATAAACTGTCTTATTAGTTATGCGTGCATTTTACGAAATATTAAAAGCTTTCTTTAAAAAAGGTTTACATTCCTCTAACTCTTCTAAGCACACTGAATAAAAAAAAGTAATGAAAAAGCTATTATTGTATTCGTTTTGCCAAATTCATAATAAATGACGTGAACAACAAAGAAATAAAGTACACCATTTATAAAAATCCGGGTGTCGTGGACATCGCCCTCAACGACACTCTCTCGAGTGTCCGTATACCGAGTTCTACTTGAAAAAATAAAAAGGACTGCACTTCATTTACATTTCATACATATCATCCTCTGTAGAAATACCTTACGGAGGCTAAACAGAAAAAAAAGAAATACTGGTTAGGAACCTACCGGGTCGGTCTAGTAGTGAATTCATCATCGCAAATCAGCTGATTTCGAAGTCCAGAGTTGTAAGGTTCAAATGCTGGTAAAGGCAGTTACTTTTAAACGGATTTGAATACTAGATCGTGGATACCAGTGTTCTTCGGTAGTTCAGTTACAATTAACCACACATCTCGGGAATCATCGATCTGAGACTGTACAAGACTTCATTTACATTCATATATTATCTTCATTCATCCTCTGAAGTAATACCTTACGGTGGTTCCGGAAGCTAAACATAAAAAGAGAGACTACTGCTTACGAGGACAATATTAATAAGACGTTAGCTTTATTGTCTTTGTAGATTCTCTTCGGCATATTTTCAACTAATTTTATTAAGAATTCTTGCTTATAGAATTCTATTTTTCGCTGATTTTTAAAAAAATGAATGTTAATCGATATCAGTGGCTCCATGTAAGCGCAAGTTTTTATTTAATAGATTGTTTTCTACGTAATTAAACCTGAGCTTTGGGCAAACCTAAAATACCTAATCAACGAGCTAATTCACGACTAAGATATCAAGATAACTGACGAAAAAAGCAAATAAAGATTGGCTTACTATTCCCCACTGCTGAATGAAATTTTCTAATTATTAACCTCATACCCAAAGTTCCATATTAATTTCAATGCAATATATAATTACCATAATAATGTAGTAATAATAATATGACATAAAAAAGGGTATTTTCTTCCGATTTTATGGAAATTTGAATAAGACCCAAACATGGTAAAAAAGTAACTTAAACACTCAAGTACCTAAAGGAAATTAAATTATGCAGAAAGATATACCTACCCTTAAAATAAGGTTTTGATATACTGAAGCCATAAGGCTTCAGTATATTCGTTATCCTCCTACCACCATGAACGGTTGTGACTAATATTAAAGGTATACAAAACTAATATTCAGCTTATACAAATTTTTTAATTCAAATTTCATTTGTATAGATTTATCTAGTCTGGAAATATCAAGCCAACACGGAACCAACACACATATATCCTTGCGAAATTGTTTAATGCTAATCTCTACTGTCTACTTAAAGTGGTAGTGAAACGTCACAATCTCCAAATAATCACCGACATGCAAAATTTGACCCGATTAATATACTTTTCCTCATGCAGTATTTGTAAAACTGAACAATATATATTTAGTCTAGCAGACCCGGCAATGCTTCGCTATTGCTAGATTTGAGTATATATCAGAATTGAAAGTTTTAAACATTAACAAAATGAACATTACGGAACTTCACAAAATTTAACCTTTCCCTTTCCCCATTTTCCTTTTTTCCATTTTAATTTTTACCATACTCCCTTTCTCCTATTTCTTCCCACCTTTACCTTTCCTTGCCACACTTCTCTTTCCATTATTTCACTATCCGCCTTACCCTTTCGCCTCTCTTTTTTCTCCTTTCCTCTTTCCATTTCGTTTTCCACTTTGTTCTTTTTATCATTTTCCTCTTCTTTCCTTTTACTTTTTCGATTTTTCTCCCTTTCCCTTTTCCTATTTTTCCCTTTTTCCCCGCGCGTAAATCGGTCCAGTAGTTTTTTAGTCTATAGCGGACACATATCGCAAACGTTGAAATGGAATCGTAAAATATTTAATATAGCGTGTGTTACTTTTACGTTCAACAGATAGGGCAGTTTTTAAAAAAAAAGTACATTCTTACCTGTCACAGGTAATGACATCTTAGGTATATAATTAGTAGGTATATAAAAACAAACGCGTATTCGAATGCAACGTTATGTTCAAAGCAATCGGTGAATAACTTTCGGAGATTTAAGATTTTAAACAAACGAACATTACATTTTTAATTATATCGGAAATTAAAAAAAAATCTTACCTCTCTGTATCTGTTTTGAATGCATACATATTTACATTCCTGCAAATAGGCTAAGAAAATTTTTCCTCTGGACTCAAGAAAAATCTAACGTTTGCAAAAATATCGCATTCGATCTACACAGGAACAAGAATTTAAAAAAGAAATTTAATCGTAAAAAAAAAATAATAATTACAAAGATAAAATATGCTATTTATATTTAAGAAAAAGTTACTTTTCTTTAATTTATTATTTTTAAAAAAAAAGTACTTCGATGTTAAATTTTTTGTCTTTTTAATATCGTATTTTGTTTGTTTTAATACGATTTATTTATTTTTTATTAACCAATTAATAGTCGATTAGTCACGAGAAACCACTGACCAATACAAAAAAAGTTTAAAATATGAGAAACTTTTGACAATAATGTTTTTTTCGATCACATCCTACCTAACCCTCTTTTTATTTATTCTCTATTTAATTTTATAAAAAAAATGTATTTATTTTTAAATAAAGCTGGTAATGTTGATTTTCTTTAAAAAAGAAAACCAAATAATTTACAAATAAATATTTCCCTTTTAATGTAGGAATGAAAATGAGAGAAAAAATAATTTAAAAAATTATAAATTTAAAACTGTTAAACTAGATATTTGTTGATATTTCTCTTAAACGGATAAAAAAATCTACTTCAGTAAAAATATTTTATTTGAAAGATGTAATTTTATTCTTATTCATTTAAGTTTTGTAAAATATTATAAAAATTTAATAGAAATTATTATTTTTTATAAATCAACGTTTTGTTTACTCAGTGTTGTTATAGATAAATTCTTTTAAACGTAACTAATTATCTAAAAACTAATCCAGCCCTTTACCTGAGATTCATTAAAATTTACTTCTATTTACTTTACGCTTTACCAGAATCAAGATTATTTTAATCAGAACGTACTAATTATATAGGTAATTATTAATACCTTACACAGATATATTTCCTTTCATCATAAATACATGTTTTTATCTTAGAGAGAAGGTTTATTTTACGTTTCCTTACATTTTGAGACTTTAACCTGCGGACCGTATTTTTAATTACACTCATTTCCTCTTTTTTCCATAAATAAGAAGACTGCACAAGGAAAGAAGAAAATAAAAGGGCGCGTTGTATACTTTTCTTTCTTTATGAAAAAAACTGGATGATTCAGCGGATAATCGTATAGTGCAATCAAGAAGCACAGATTACGTGCCCAGGGAAAAACCCATACGTGTTTTTCCTTTTAAAAATTCTCTCCTCATCCGTTAGATGAGCTTTCCTCCTTTCGTTATCAGAGAACTTAAAACAGTACGAGTAAATCAATCTTTTATGAACGCAAGTATAAGGTAAAAAACGATATAAGTTTAATATCACAGATTACGATGGATGGATATTAAAGTGTTATTTAGACACATAATTCAGTTTACAGATGTTATAATATAAAATGATTTTTATACAAAGCCTGCAGTATAATAAAAAATCCCCAGTCTAATGAGTTAGAAAATCAGAATTAAAATGAACAGACAAACATCTTCAAATTTTCCCTTCAAACAATGAAGGACATTCCTCTATACGCTTCCAGTAATACAATAAATAGCATTTTCACAGTCGCTCTAGTGGCAGGTTCCTTCCTTTAAAATTACTTACTCGTTTCTTCATTTTATATTCCGCTTAATTAATTTATCGACTTCTCTTTTCCTCTTTTTTATATTATTTTCTACAATTATTCATTTAAATATGTGAAAATTTTAGAGGATACATAGTAACATTTAAGGATTTAAGAATTATCCTGGTTAGTTTTGAATCATCTAGGCTAATAGCCTTAACAGTTGATGTTAAAATTGACAAAAAAAGAAAACACTTTCATAAACAGCAAGGTCGTATACAAACATCAATAAACTGTTATTTATAGACTAAACTGGTGATGGTGCCTCATTTAAGTTGAACACCTGTAATATGAGAATTTTTAAACATCACGTACAATAAACATTATACCAAAACACAATTTTGTTAACAAAAGAATTGTATGTAAAAGTAGTCGAATCAATTATTATTATTATTATTCTTTGCACATTAATTTTGGAACACGTATTTGCGATTATTTAACTACGTTTAAATAAATCTCAGGAATGTAATGAAGTAAGAAACGTCAATAAAAAGAGTTATTTTGCTTGATGAATTAATTTAATAATTTACCACAGAATTTTTTTTCTCGAATTTTTTTAACGTATGAAACGTGCCGTAGTTGACCGGTATTCAAATCGGAGACCTTGGGATGAAAGGCCCCAAACATAAACATATCAGCCGAGATAAAAATAGTGGAAATAAACTTTACGGAGAGACGTAAAACTGGCGTCAAACAACGAAGGATTTAAAAAAAGATCGGAACAGCAGAAATAACGATACCGGTATTACAATGGATTTTCCTTTGAGAAACTGAAGCGAATGTATAATACGTGGAAAATATTCTAAAAGTAAATGCTTGATTTATTACGAGAAAAACTGGTAAAGAATACAGAAAAATTGTTGTAGAGAGAATGTTCCTAATATAATTCATAAATAAGTACAGTTTGAGTAAATTAAAGAAACGATAGTGTGAAATTTAGTATAGGAAAAGCGTAATATATAACACTATTCGTTATTATTTCAATAACCTGTTCTTTTTAATCGATAAAAAAATGAAAAAAAAATCCTCATGGAAGAATTTAATATTTTTATTTTTTTAATACGGAAAAACTGCATCCACAGCATATTTATTATTTTTTTTATTTTATCATTTGCTGCCTCACTGGGTTATCTCCTCGTAAGAGATTTGCATTCTAGGTTTTAAACAGAATCTGATATAAGCACCGGTTACGTCAAACTAATCCACACGCTAGATAATTCGTTCTCAAAGTGGGCGATAACACCCCCTTTTGGGAGCTGGCGACCTTCAGGTGGGGTGGGGGTAGAAGATCCATAGAAAACTGGGGCCGTTCAGGCGGTCTAGGAAGGCAATGGCTGCTTAAAAAGAAACAGGTAAAAATTTTCCTGATATTTCAAACTGAAATTATATACCTACTGCACTAGTACAAAAAATAAAGAGGCCACCTATATTTTATGACTAAAAATGGATTGTATTTAAACTACTTTATTTTTCAGGCAAGAGGCTTAGAGAGACGAATAAAAAAAATAATAAAGCTTGAATACTCTACTTTTTGACAGTATACTTCAGATTTCAATTGATTGAAAAAAAAATCAATGAGAAGAAATGTTTTAAAATACTGTAAGTTTTTCTTCGTCTTTGATGGAGCGCATGGTGGAAACGAAATTTTTTTATTAATCTGCATTGGTATTGTTTAATAGCTTAAGACTTTAGCTTTAATTTCTTTATTGTGTCTTTCTATGATTTTTCTGAGAAAAGGCTTTAAAGAGAAAAGGCCACTATTGTGTTTAATGCGGCATTTCTTCCAATCTAAGCAACGTACTGACAAAAATAAATATGGAACCAAATTCCATGTATTACTCAAAAGCCCCCGGATTTTGACTTGCCACGTAAAGACACGGTCAAAGTTAAACAGAATAAGAACTCAGCATGGTAGGTGCGCCTTTTTCCTGTATAAATGGGGTAAAACACCAACGACCCTTTGCGAGTGTGGTGAAAACCAAACCGTTAAACACGTCACAGAGGTTTGCTCTAGGACAGCTTATGAAGGGACTTCTGAAGATTTCCTGATGGCGACTCCAGAGTCCGTAGCTTATATTAAATTGTTATATGTTTGTTTGTAATTTTTGATTGTAGTTGGTGTTGTCTCGGTGCCATACGCTAAATAAATATGGAAATTAAAGGGTTTTGATATAGCTTTAACGACAAATTGTGAAGTCTTTAATGTAGCGTCGGAGTTTTTAGCTTTTCTTCATTTTGTGGCGAGGTATTGAAATCTTTAGAGACTGAGACTGCAACAAGTATCACCTGCCCTCAGCTTAACCCAAGATCATGTTACAGTTTCAGTCATTCAAGATTTCAATATCTTGGGGCAAAATGAACAAAATCCAAAACTTGCAACGCTACATTACACGAAAAAGGTGATCAATACATTATAATGATATTTTTTTATGTCGAATCGTATAGCTATTAGAATTACGATAAATCTCATACCTGATGATCATATTTGTTTCGGTTCCGCCTGGCAACTTATGAGCTGTTCGTCGGCGGGGAGGTCCAGTAAAATGAGCACCTGATGTTTGACTGCCCTGCTCTTGGGGCGGTGGGGGCTGGCAGAGACCGGGCCACCCTGGAACTTATAGGTCAAGGGGAAAATAGGCCACCCACAAAAGGTGAGAGCCACATTGTCAGACCGTCTGGGAGTTCCTTGATGCGATTGCTGTGTTCAACCGACATCAGGTCAGGTGCTTGATTAATGGAAAGACTTCTACCGCACTACTGTGGGAAGCTAACCTAGAGATGTAAGGCTGACCAACAGCCAATTAAGCCTCCAAGGCGCTTTAATATGGTGGACAGTTACTTTCTGGCATTCAGCGACCTAGACGTGGCAGCGAATTGCTGTCTAGACGAAGTAAATTTCAATTTATGGATATAATATATATTTTTAGTAGTTGACGAAGTACGTATATGACAAAAGGCGGTTGGGACACGTAAGCCGGTGATATTTAGACACTTGATATTTAGGACACTTAGCTGATATTTTTAAAAACAAAAAGATATTTTTAGTGAATGTAATTAATAATAACGTTCATTCATTTTTATTAAAACACGGTGTTTATTTGTGGCAGCTCGAGTTACAAAGTACGTTACTTTTTTGACAGGGCACATCTTTTTGTTTTACATTGTTCACACGAACATTTCTTAAATCCTTGACCTCCAAATAAGGATAATTTTCCTACAATCTCACGCACACTTAGTTTAGTTTGTGGAACTGTTTCGGTAAAACAAGCGGTTTTAGCGATTTAAGTTAAGTTTAAAAATCGACTTGTTTATTTCATCTTTTCACTAAAACAGTTAAGGGATTTGATCAAATTACTTTCTTTCACAGAGTTGTAATTTTTACATTTTCCGTGAATGATCATCTACCTTAGCGATCTCATCAAATCTCCGTTTTTATTATCTCCCTGCGACATATATACAGCTGCCTCACAAAGAAACGGAGAAATTTTTTGGACATGTTCTACTGGTGAAAATAATGGAAAAATTTCACATAAACATTGTGGAAACGGTTTGTTTTCTAATTACAGCTAGCGAAAGATTTCGCCTGGCTTTCAGCTCTTTTAAAAAAAGAAGCTCTACTGTAATTTTTTGGACCCAAATTGATGAAGTAAAGTTGTTGGCTCATTTTTATTGTTGATCAGCTGTTAGTAGTGCCAACCTATACAATAAAATTTGTAAATACAAGTATTTAGAAAATAAAATATATATCAATTTAGTTTTTTTACGTAATTATTTAGTTTTACCTGTGAAAGCTGTTGGATATACACAGCTAAAATATTGTTTATACAACACAAATATTGTGTTATATCTTCGCGTTTCAGATCCACCAGACCCCAAAACCACCGTCAGCTCAAACGTTTATATACACAAGTTTATATTTCACTTTCTTGTGGACACGATAACTGCCGTAATTTTGCGTCCATCACTTTCAAATTGTTCCTTAAAAATAACTCATCTTAAAATCTCGGTCGACTTTGTTAACGGCCAAAATCGGACCATGGGTGTGGAGACTGGGGGCTTTTTCCAAAAAACAAAATATCTCAATAACTTTCTTATTAAGTAAAATATCGAATTCGTTTAAAGTTCCTACTATTCTTTGGATAAGAGCTTATAATCTATGTAAGTAATGTTTTTTGATATCATTAACCGGTGGCCTTGGAGGGGGGGAAATAGGGTTTAGAAGATAAAAAATCATACCTCCCTTAATAGGCAAAGAATCAAATCGGTTTACACTAGTCGTTAGTCCTCTAAACATTACCTAAAACTTTTGTCTAAAACAATTTTTGATATGACCTATCCTTACGGCAACGGATGACAAAAACAAAAAAGAAAACACAAAAACGAAAAAAAATATCGCTAGAACTTTTTTTATTAAGTAAAATATCAAATTCGTTTACAGTTCCTACTATTCTTTGGATAACGACCTAAAACCTATCTTAGTAAATTTTTTTAATACCACCCACCATTGGCCCAGGGGTTTGAAAAAATTGGGTTACATAGACAAAAAAGAATCATACCTCCTTTAATAGACAGAGTATCGATTCGGTTTAAAGTGGTTGTTAGTGGTGCTTGTCATATGGTAAACATGTGAAACTTTTTTTCACATGCAACCGTTGTCGTATTGAGTAAATTTGAAGTTTTTCTTAACTTTAAGGTGGAAATCATTTTTATCCCCTACTTAGCACCGGTGAAATCTAGCTACGCCTTCCGGCGTGCTGAAAGTGGTTATTTTTCTTTAATAAGCCTTCAAAATTACGTTCGTTATTCTTTATAATAACTTCTTCAGAATACGGTCAAGTAGTATAAAGCATATAGAATTTAGTGAATAAACAAACGGGAAACTATTAAATTTATTTTTCATTAGTAATCGGACATGAAATGCGTGTTTGTTTATAATATTGATTATTCTTTATCGGAAATGACTGTGAAACATATCAGATTACCTAACGACCTTTCCTGTTGTGGAACTTAACAAACAAAATATTATTAACAAAATAATAATAAATTATTTCCTTCAAACTTCTCTAAAAAATTACCTTCGATTCGATGTAGTGGGTAATTCATAAAACTAAATTAAACTCGTCTGCGAAGAATTAAGCGGTACTGAAATCTTAAACAAATATTTTACGAATACACAGATAAAATAACCATCTCTATAATGCCAAATTTAAACACATGTTTGTACATCCGAAACGATGGTTAAAAACATCTAACGCACCTTAATTTAAAAAAAAGGCTAACAATTAAACAATAAAGTGAGAGCGCTTTAGTTCTAAAGAGTAAAAATCTTTTATAACGTTAATATTAGATAACCTTCTTTTAGGTTAAACAAATATCTCTTCTATTGCAACCGATTTATTTTTTTAAACAATATCAATAACAAGTGACAAATTACTTAGATTGATTTTTATGAATATTGCGGAAATACTTAGGAGGATGAACGACCTGTTATATAGTGTCTGAGGTCACTGACCTTTATTGTTAAAATACCTTCCTTTTTTTTGTGTCGGTTGAAAAAAAAAATTAATGAACTTTAAACACCTGACAATACAGTTACGTTCACAATAATTTATAATTTACATTTTAATACCTCTATGCTTTTGAAATTTAACCAATAACAAATATTAGTTATGTTTTTTTTTTATACACTAGGTGAATGACTGACCTTTCGAGACTCGTGTAAAAATATATTTTCATTTATATTATTTTAGTAAGAATAAAAATGTAATATTAATGATTCTAACTGGATTTTGATCAAACATGACGTCCACTGCGGGTAATTTAAAATTTTTCTCACACGTTTATCTATCATATTTTAAATCAATATACAAACATTATTTAACGGCGTAACCGTCTTTGCTCGAGTTGTTCCTCACCTCTACTCAAATATTGATATGAATTTGTAAAATTTTCTTCTTTAACTAGGTTAAAATTGAAGCTTGTCATTTAACATAGTAAATCATCTTAGAGTAACAAAATGCTTTCATATCAAACAAATCTGATGTGGACAATACACTTATCTGATGGACTTCCTTGTACGCCTATTAAATTACATTAACACATTTCATTAAAATGAAAAGTACATAAAATTTTATTTCATTAAAAACTTCTGATATTTTTTCATATTTTTTGTTGTTAATGAATTATTATTCATCGTAATTTTTTTTTACAATGAGAGATTAATAAATATTAATAAATCAATATATTTAAATTAAAGAAAAGGAGATGAAGTCTGATTCGAACCGATGTGCCTTCCCCTAAGATCCAAATACTTCATTAATTAAAATTTTATTTGGCTATAACTCTGGAACTAATGAAAATAAGTACCACATACGACATATCTTTGAAAAGCTCTCAATGAGGGCTTATTATTGCAGTTAAGAAAAAATACAAAATCTGATTTTTTTTCTTATTTTGGGCTTTTTTGGACACTTTTGGTTCAGTCGATTGCAATCAAAAGGAGTGGTGCACAAATAGATGTTACAATAGTCATAAATCCAAAATTTCAACATCCTACGGGCTAATCGTTTTTGAGTTATGCGAGATACATACGTACGTACGTACAGACATCACACCAAAACTAGTCAAAATGGATTCAGGAATGGTAACATGGATATTTCAGCTGAAATCTGGAACCGAAATTTTTCGCGATCTCAATACTTCCCTTACTTCGTTCAAGGAAGTAAAACCGTTACGTAACAACTGACATCAATCTCTCTTTCTCTCTCTCAATAAAAAATTTGAATTTTCTAATTTTACCTATATGAAAATAATAATGTGAAAATACTGATATCATAATTACAAAAAATTGAATAAAAATATTTTATCTAAATATTGAAATGCTCGATACTGAATCATCAAGTCGTTTTGGAATTTTTACTTCCCCAATTTTGTAGCCCAGAGTATTTGTTAGCTTCAAAATGTAGAAATCAACAACGTAGGTCGTCAATAATATATAACAAAAATAAAATGAATCGGTCTTAACGTTTTTCGAATTTTGAACTTCCCCCTTTTTCGGACCTATGGGAGATTTCAAAAATTTTGAATGACTTAAAACGCAACCCTCATAATATAACCATATTGGCGGTGTTATCAAATTCGTTTGGGGGATCAGAGATCATGTTCTAATAAACAAGCAGGTAATAAATAAATAACCAACAGGTTCACTGGTATTTCCAATTTTGGAAACTCTAAAAAAATAATACATAAATTTCAATTTTTAAGTGCTAAATACGGTGAAAATTATTATAAAAAAGGACCCCTTTTAAAACATACCGGATATTGAATTTACTTCAATTATCGATGATATGTTCAAATTAAATTTTAATTCAAATGAATTTTTGACTAAATAGTCAAAAATGCCTACCGGTTAGTTACAGCAATACGATTTTTAAAAAAAAATGTTACAATAATCACCAGATCTGAGAATAAAACGGTTCTGTTAAATTACATTCTGACATTTCTTTATTACTTTAACCGTTTTTGTATCTTAATTGAAGTTCAATTTCTCAAAGTACTATTTGTTTTTTTATCAAAATCAATTTATTCAATTTAAATCAATTTAAAAAGATTTTATAGATAATATGCAATTCTATATATTCAATTCTATAATTTTTTTTTGTTTTATGTAACTTCTAAAAATAAGAAAAAAATTGCAAACACCAATCAGGAAAACATTTTTTTTCAGGTTAAATATACAAATAAATACAATATTTTTTTACTATAATTAGGATCCGAAAAATATTACCACTGCATTGAAAACATCGGTAAAATCTTGCGACAACCTTAACTCGAAATATACAATGTTGAAAAAGTGTAAAACGTAAATAATCTTTCAACCGTTGAACAGACAAAAATAAAATTTAGGAAATACTTCTAATTAGAAACTTATTACAGCACTCCGCCCTAAACACCCAAACGTTTTTAATGGAAAGTGTAGAATTGTAATGTATAATTAAAACGGGTCGTGAAAAATAAAACTTTTATACAAAACGTGGAAATACGATAACCCTAACCAAAATGGCGACTATTAATTATTTTTCACAGTTGGTTTCAAAAGTGTTTTCCAGTACCTCTTAAATAACTGCCCAATAACGATCACTAAAAAAATAAAAATATAAAATAAGATTTAGAAACTTCTCTTACCTCAGAACGACCTATCTTTCGAAATGAGAACACTATTTGGGTGACTTTTTCAACTTCAAAGGTTGAAAAGTTATTTAATAGTTTCCATGCTTTGTTAAGGCCTTTTGCATGCATAAATATAATCAATCAGTTATTTTTTTTAATATAAAAGTTTGGTGAAATAAAACAGTTTCTTCCTACAAGCAGCATATTAATTTATTAAAAAACATTTTTTTTTTTTTTTTAATTCTAAAAATTTACTTCAAGTTTCTTTAAATAGTAGTTTAATTAGAAATAAAGTTAGAATCGGAAAAATTATAATTGTTCTTTTTTACTTCCTTGTACAAAGTAAGGAAGTATTGTGATCGTGAAAAATTTCGGTGTTCAGATGTCAACGGAAATATCCATTTTGACCATCCCTGAATCCATTTTGACTAATTTCGGCATGACATCTGTACGTACGAATGTATTTCGGATAACTCAAAAACAATTAGCCATAGGAAGTTGAAATTTTAGATTTATAATATTTCTAACATCTAGTTGTGTACCTCCTCTTTTAACTGCAATCGACTGAACCAAAAGTGTTCAAAACAGTCTAAAATCCAAACAAATTCGGATTTTTAACTTTTTCTTAACTGCAGTAATAAACCCTTATTGAGAGCTTTTCAACGATATATCAGTGGTACTTACTTTTATTGGTTCTAGAGTTATAGTCAAATAAAATTTTAATTAATGAAATATTTGGATCTTACAAAAGAAAGGCACATCGGTTCGAACCAGACTTTATCTCCATTTTTTAATTTTTTTTTTTTAATTTAAGTATGTTGATTTATTAATAATTATTAACCTCTGATTGTAAAAAAAAATTTACGATAAATAATAATTCAATAATAACAATAAAAAAGTGAAAAAATATCAGAGGTTTTTAATGAAATAAAATTTTATGTATTTTTCATTTAAAAAAAAAAAATTGTATATGTAATTTAATAGGGGAGGAAGTCATGTGGTTTCCACGTCACATTTTTTTTTTTAGTAATTAAAAATTAGATAAATATTAAAAATCTGCAGTGAGAACATCAAATGAATTTCATTGGCTAACCGAAATAAAATTCACATTTATTAAAGCGGTCGACTATGAAAATAAAATGCAGTAAATTGTTAGTAAAAATAATTCTAAATGAAATAGATTTATCTAATATTAATAAAATAATTTTATTATCAATTTTATGGCAACCGATCGGTTACGGTCGAAAAGTGTTTTCATCGAATGATGAATGCAGGATCGGGGACGCCAACTATAGATGGCTACTTGCCAATAAACGGTATTAACGAGGGAACGATGACTTATCGCTTACAATGCACCTTTGTATTAACAAATCCAACATCACGACAAAACTACGAGTCGAATATAAAGTTTTTAAGTGCAGTTACTCGAGCGAACAATGCATTCAAATTGCTTTTAACTTCGAGAATATTTATTCATGTCGAATACAAAAGGAATCGGTGAAGCTAAGTACAGAGTGAAGCTAAGTTAAGAATGAATAATTACAAAATGGAAATCATTTTTTAAAACTATAGAATATTTTAACATAACCTAAAAAAAGGGTCAAATTTACTTTTAACATATATTAAACTGCCACAGATAACCTCTCTTTGCTTAAAAGAATTATATTATCATAAAATAATTTATTTTGCCCTAAATTTTTTACTATGCCAGGTATTTTGCATAGTAAATATAATCCATTTATACGACACCCTTTTTTTCTTTAAACTTACATCATTTGCCCTTTAATTTCATCCGCATTAGAACATCAAAAAACTTATATTATTACGTGAAATAAATGAGTAGTTTGAATTTAATTTTAAAATATTCATTTTACCAATATTTTACAGGTTTTTGTATTTTCTCGGAGGCGATCAACTTCATTTAGTTTTGTTTTTTTTATACGCGGTCATTATAATTTATCGACCGTTTCCCGCAATCTACACTCCATAACCCACGATCGCCTCATTTTGTCTCATCAATCCCTCTTCTTCTTATGACCTCATTTATTTTTCCATTCCATGTATAACTCGGTCTTCCACGTTTTTCCTTTCTTGGGGAATCCATTCATATGTTATTTTTGGAAGCCTCGAAGAGTCCATTCTTTTTAGATGACCGTACCAAGGCAATTGTTTTCGTTCAACGGTATCTATAATCCCTGAATCCCGGGGGCGTTTCATTCACCTCCTACCGGGCGCCTCCCCTGGTGGCAGATCGGGGGATACCACCTATATATAGGCAGGTGGTATCCGGGAAATGAAATAACCCGGGCGAACAAAAATCAACAACTGTTGGCTTACAGATTAGAGTTGGCTCTTCAAAGGCTGAGGGAAGGAAACCCTGAAAGAAAGTTTCCTGGTCCTCCAAGTTGGATGTTAAAGTTATGTGCTTGCAACTCATTCTTTGTAAAAAGGTAAAGCGCAAAAAATTCTGCATAACAGCCTCGGAGTTGGAACGGTAAAAAGGATTAAACGTAGGTTTCCGGCAAGGATGTTTATCTCCACCACTATTTATGGCTTATATTGGTGAAGTATTGTCAGAATAGTCAAGTGTAGATGCACGAGAGTAAAAGTACAGGATGAAAATGTTTATACCCTGCTCTTTGCCGACGATCAGACATCTCTAGCAGAAGATGAAGACATGACATACAAGATCAAAGTTACTTGAAGAATACAAGAAATAGAGTATAGAGATTAGTAACCAAAATTCACAGTACGCCGTAGTCAGAGCTGATGGAGAGGATTTAGACGTTCAATAATAAATAAGAAGTTAAAGAATGCCGCTATTTGGGAGTACTTTTTGCGTAAGATGGTCGAGATGAAAACGAGATTAGGAGAAGAGTAAACAAGGGGAAAGTTATGACAAGAATGGTGCGCTCCTTATTATGGAATTCGGACATCTCAAAGAAAACAAAGAAACAGCTTTTTAGTAGTACGATACAGAATTGTGTCACATACGGAGCTGACGTATAGGTGACAAATCAAAGGACGGAAAAATTTCTTCAGGCAATAGAGGTGAAATTTCGGGAGACGCTACTGCAAAGTGATTTGTAAAGTAAGAAATCAGGTCATAAAAAAAAATGAAACTCGACTGGGGGAAATCGATTTTGTTTTTAAAAATCGAACAGTTCTGTTTTGCAATGAAAGGCTTTAACAAAACGTTAAATTTGTCATCATTACTGCATATTTCAGTCTAAAGGTATAGTAATTCTTAAGGCTCTCTCAAAAATTAAGATAGAATTTTTAAAGAAAATAAAATGCTGAAAGATATGGCACACATAAATACAAATCGCGTAGACCGATATTTATAAAATTAAATATGTTAACTTATCCCTGTGTTTGTATTTATAAATGTCTAGCCTTAGCTAAAAAAAAAATAATCGATTATTCTTAAAAATTAATAATATCCAACCCCCAACTAAACCAGACGACGGAATTTTTATCGTCTAATGGAACACACAATACTTCGATAGTATTGTGAGAATACTTCTGCTATATTATTAATAAATTCCAAATCATTATCTCATCGATTTATGAAAAAATAAAATTCAAAAATTTTCATTGATGGATACAATACTACTTTGTCGATGAATTTATAAATAATATTAATTTTTAAAAAAGCCTCGAGTATTCCGCACTCCATTCAACCTACTCGTATATTGTGAACTACTTGTATTATTTTTTCTTATAATTAATAATTATAAAACCCACTTACCAACAATTCTTTTATATATGCGTTCAAGCGCTTTCGGTATAGAATTTCATCATCAGGAACTTAAAAAATGTATATTATATTCTTAATAAAACTAAAACTTCGTTGTCATGTAAAATTGTTTATGTAACGTAAGAAAATATAACAGTGGTCGTCATACGTTTTTGTTGACTTAACGTCCTGTCATTATCAATGTCTTCACCGTTATCTATTGTTTATATTCCATTTTCTATTTTTTATATTAAATAAATTTATCTCAACGTTATTTCATATGTTTCTATTTAAACAATTTATATGGATTTAATTTAAATATAATATTAAAATCAGCTTACCAATAGATTAGTTAATTCCCTGAAACGTAACAATTGATATAAACTGTGCCATTCTTACAATCGGACGTACTTATTTTTTACTTTAAACATACAATTTTTAACTTATGACTTATCAACTGTTATGATTCTAACAATTTTATCTTATGAATTTTATATATTTTTACGTTTTAATTCAAAATTATTATAAAATAAATCCTTCTGAAGATGGCGGAATAGCCGAAAAAGTTTGAAAGATATAACTATTGGTAAGTTGATTTTAATATTATATTTAAAATACATTATATTTTACCAACGGTGTCCTGTTAGCAAAGCTTAATTTATATGGATTCATTTAATCATATTTATTATTTATAATTTGGTTTTGTATTTATAATTTATCTTATTGTGATCTGTACGGTTTATATTTAAGTTATACCGCTACATCGGATGTTTCATCATAATACCTTCTTCCCCCCCCCTGATTTCTCGTAAACAATGCACAATAAAAATAAAAATGGCTTAAACAAAGGTTACTCGGACTAAAAGGTGACATCTCATGGTGACCTTAAATTTAAAGTTGAACTTGATATTGACCGTTGTTTCAAGGTTAACAAAATTTTTCAAACATAATCGTCTATTTTTGACCCCCACCATTGAAAAGAGCGGAAAAGTTTACATTGGAATATGTGGTCACACATATGACCTTGGAACCTTTTTTGAAAAGGTCATAAGGATAATCATCGGAGATAGTGTTATACGGGTGTTG